>NC_056751.1:295714050-295784050 GCF_019279795.1 Protopterus annectens | reverse complement strand
AATTCACCAAGCATTGGATTTTTCACCCACTAATAGGGAATGTGAGCTGGGATTAGACCATTGTGAGACAGGTTAGTTTTACCCCACTGTTGATGTGTTGTTGCAGTAGTAATCCTTCTTACTACGAGAGGAACCACGGCTTCAGACATTTGGTGTATGTGTATATAGTTGGTGTTTGTGTCTGTGTGTGTGTCTGTGTGTGTATGTGAAAATGTATGGGTCTTAGTTTGAACATCGAAAGTACGTTTAAGCAAAATGTGCTTGAGTGAATTTACTTTCAAGAAAGTGCATTTTATCGAAAATGCAGTTTCGCAAAAAAAAGAAAAAAAAACACGCAGTTAGCATGTAGATTTAGTTGTACCTCAACATGTGTTGATTGTACAACTAAGCAAACTGTTGCTTAGATCGTGGTACAGCGGGGATAAGGGAATATTCCCTTTTCCCCACTGTAGTGCGATCTCAGAGTGAGACTATTAAATAGGGGGCGTTGGGGGTGAGTAGTGTTTTATTTGTGTACTTTTTTTTGGTGTATTGTTTTTTTTTTTAATTAAGTGCATTTTCGATAAAATGCACTTTCGTGAAAGTGAGTTTGCTCATGTACGTTTGGCTGAAACGTACTTTCGATCTAACATAGAACTCTCTCTCTCTCTATACATATATATAGATATGTATATATATATATATATATATATATATATATATATACACACACACACACACACACACACACACACACACGTGTGTATTTATGTATACATATTTATGTATACATATATATATACGTGTGTGTGTGTATTTATGTATATATATGTATATGTGTGTGTGTTTGTGTGTGTAGGTATGTATGTATGTATATACATATATATATATATATATATATATATATATATATATATATATGTATATCCAAGCTTGTTGAAGGAAGCATTTTAAATTCAAATTATAGGGTTGGTAAGTATTTAATGGCTACACTCTCTCTTTCTCTTACACACACACACACACACACACACACACACACACACACACACACACACACACACACACACACACACACATCACATTCAGAAGTACCTTTACAAAATACACACCATTGCAAGTTTCATGCCTCTATACCTCTCAGCTGTCCAGATTTTCACAGAATGTCCAGATTTTTTTGCCTTTTTTTTTTTTTGTCTGTTTCTCATAAAATTTGTGGTTTGCTGGAAAATCATTGGGGGGTTGATGTCACTAAATAATTAATTATATTTCAGTTTCAGACTTTCATATCCTTCATAAAATGCATGTTAACATAAATCCTCTAATTATAGTAACTCTGTAATTGTGTTACAGCAGTATTTAAAATACATCCTTATTTTTGAGTCTTTCCTCACGTTATTTTAGGATTGATCCAGATTTCTTTAACTAAGAGGTTGAAAGGTATGCATATCTTATTTTAAATGTGCATCCACTGTTCGATCGAGCTTTCTTTTCTCTGTCTGTCTCACACACACACACACACACACACACACACACACACACACACACACACACACCTGCTTTCCTTCACACAAGTACCAATACACTCACACACACAGATAGAAACATAAATGTGCATGTACTTTTCCATTTTTTAATTATCCATTTGTTTTAATTTTATACTCACTAAGCAGCAAAACCGCTGCTTAATGAGCATAAAATGTGATCAATCTCACTCTCACTTTCATTCATTCATTCATGCATGCATGCACACACACACACACACACACACACACACGCACACACACACACACAAACACACACACACACACTTTTCTATATATTTTTTTTGTTGTGTATAGTTTCTCAACATCAAAATTACTTAGTGAGCATAAAATAATGGCGGCTTTTAACTTTCTTTCAGTTCGAGTTCCACGGCAGCTTAATATACTGCTGTGAAGCTGCAGACTCATTTTTGAGTTGGTATTACCTGTACATCAACATCCTGCTGGAGAACATTCATTTTCCACTCATAGTAGTAATGTGCAACTCGCACTTTCTTTAAAATGGAATATAAATGTCTTTATATTCCATTGTCTTTCTTTCAGGAATACCTCACATTTCATCTTGTTCATTATTCATTTAAAATGCAAGTTTAAGTGCCTGTCAACTAGGTACTGGTACATAATAAAACAACATTAAATGTATAACAAATATAAAGCAGTACAACAGAAAACTAAATGGAAAGTCTGTTCTCCAAATGCAGAGTCAAACAGGTAAGTTTTCAAACATTTTTTAAAACCACTAAGGATCAGCAACTTAAACTGATACCTAGATGTGCAAGCTGTGCAAGGAAGTTTTTTTTTTCAGTTGGTAGTGCTTTTGTGTTTCCTACTGTCTCTCTGAACTGTTGTTGTTGTACTTAAAATGTATTAAGAGACTTGATGCCTGTATTCTAGGATTATGATGCATTAACATGGTTGACAAAAAAATTCAAAATATTTGCTAGAAACTATTTCCAGGATTTCTTTCTTTAACCTATGCACTTTTTTGACTGGCTATAAACCTAATCTTTCTTTGCTTAAACATTATAACATTTGTTATACTTAATAGTATTAGCAGTGACGAAAGTAATTTCCCTCAGGAGAAAAAAAGAGAGACTGACTGGAGAATGGAGATGTGGTCTATTTTAAAAGAACTCTTTACCTTGGAAAATGCTGCTGTAAACAGTCTAGTAATACAAAAAGAAAAACTATTTTTAAGCAGTGAGCTTGGTCTAGAGCAATCTGTGGTTTGTCAAGATTAACTAATTTACTTAAGTTGTAAAGTCTTGCATAATATTGATAGTATGTTACACTAAATGTATAGTTTCTGATGTGAAGGTCTTCAACCTATGGGACTTGGACCTAACACGATCTGACTCAGCCGTATACTCTCCCCTACCCGTAATGCACCACTCTCCCTCCTCCCCTTAGATCTCGTTTACTGCTCATTTTGAACAGTATGGGTCGCTGTTTGCCCTAGCTCCTCCAGGGTTGTTATAGTCGCTGAGTAAGGTTTTTCTTGTTGTTTTTCTTCTTTCAATTTATCCTCTTGTCTTCCTACCCTTCTATCCCCACTTTAGTCCAGTTTTGGTTAAAAAAATAAATAATTAAATAACTTCTTGCTCTCCTTTCTATCCTGTCTCTCTTTCTCCTTGTGTGTGCGTGTGCGTGTGCGTGTGTGTGTGTGTGTGTGCGTGTGCGTGTGCGTGTGTGTGTGTGTGCGTGCGTGCTTCTTGTCCCCATGGCCGGCACTCCTACGCCGAGGTTCAAAAAGTGTACATAATGTGGGCACAAGATTCCTCTATCTGATGCCCGCACTCTGTGCGTGATGTGTTTGGGGGTTCCCTGCCTTGATTCCTCCTGCTTGATTTGCACAGGCTTCAACCCCCACGTGCTTATCGACAGGAGGAACAAACTTGTCTTAAAGGGCCTGTTAGCTCCTTCCTCAGAAACCCCTATTTCTATTCCCCCTTGTTCTGGGACTGAATCTCCTGCCAAGAAACCCGGGGAAAGAGAGCAGGTCAGGCATAAGGAGTGGGATCGGCCAAGGAAGAGGTCTCCTGACCGGTCTTCTGCTGAACCTCCTACCAAGTCCAGACCCATACTGGCCCAGGGTTCTCCTCGGCTTTGGTCACCCCTTTTCTCTCTTGAGCCGGAGAGTTCCTGAGCTAGGTCTCCTGCCTCTGCCTCCCTTCGGCACCATTCCAGGCCAGGGTCATTAGCTTCCTCTGTCCTGTCTACGTGGAGCCTGTCTGCAGCTGAGTTGGACAGGATGATGTTGAAGTTTCTTCGGGCCCTGGTTCAGCTTGGAGTCTTGCCTCCTCTGTCCCCTCAGGAGCCGTGTGTATGCAGTCTGGTTTCCTCCCGATATCTCCGTTTCCGATCCGACCTTTGACTTCGGAGTCCTTGAGTCTGAGGTTTCCTAATGTTGAGGTGTCGGTGCTGATGGTCCCTTGTAACTCGACTCCAGAAGTTACTTTGAGCAATTCAGCTGTGATGTCTTCTGACCGGAATGACTGTCGGAGCTGTAACTTCGGCATCGTCTTAGAGGGGCTGGCATCGGCTGCAATGCTTTTGGAGCTCTCCCTTCCTCTCCCAGCTTTGGCGTTGGGAAACTCTGCTGTTACTTCCCCTTTGGCACTGGGCGTAGCAGTCCAGGAGCCTCTCACACCAACAGTTTTGACTGCAGCTGCGCTGCCTTTGGGGTCTGTTCACCTCTGGCATTCGAGGTGGTGGAAAGGGTCCTCTCTGCTCCTTTGAGAGGCTTGACATGTTCTTCCTCAAATTCCACTCTGGCTCCTTCTGTTTCTGGGTTGGATTCTTCTGTCCTTCCCCCCTCAGGGACAGCCTGTTGAGGCTCTGGTTTTGTGCTTTTTCAGAACCCTTTAAAGAATCATTCACGAACATCCATTTTGATGGGTCAACTTTGCTTGACAAAACTGTTTGTGACACTCTTACCCAGAGTGAGAAAGATGGGAAGACCTTGTCTGCCATCACGTTCTGCTTCTGTACTCCACAACGATCCTTTTCTAGGAATCATTGTGGGGTCAAGAAGTTGTGGTTTCATAAGTCTCAGGGACTTTTCCCAGGATGCTTAGGGTCAGTCTTCAACAGGGTCAGAGGGGGAAATGACACATGCTGCCCACATTGCAGAGGGAATCCGAGGAACCAGGGTTCTCGAGATTCATTCTCGGGCAGACCCTTTCAGCAATCTTGAGGGATTGCCCAACTGCTCTTCTCTGGAGGCAGTTGGGGGCATCTCTCCCTGCACCCAACAGCCTGGGAGTCCATCACGAATGATCGTTGGGTATTTCAAATCATATCCAGAGGTTATTCCATCCCATTCCTTCATTCTCCCTCTCTGAAGAGAAACCTCCCAGACATTCCACCTGGTCAACGGGAGGCATCAACCATAAAAAATGTTAGGCTGTTCGAAAAACGAGTCATCCAGCCCTTCCCCTCAGTCCAATCCAGATCAGGCATTTATTCCAGGTTCTTTCTGGTGCCAAATAAAATGATGGACTTAAGACCAATTCTGGATCTTACTACCCTGAACCTGTCTGTTGCCAAGTCGAAGTTTCAGATGGTCACCCTACAGTCCATTCTGCCCTTTCTGCAGTTGAACGACTGGATGTACTCGGTGGACCTTCAGGAAACGTATTATCATGTGAAAATAAACAGATGCTCCAGACGGTTCCTTCGCTTCTGGCTGAGAGCCGGTCATTTTCAGTTCAGAATGCTCCCCTTTGGACTCACCAGTACCCCCAGGTGTTTACCAAAGTGATGGCAGTGATGGCAGCTCACCTGTGGCTGCAGGAGTTTCAGGTCTTCCCTTACCTGCAGAATTGGCTCCTTTCCACTCCCTCCAGGCATCGACTGATTCAAGCCTGGGATTACCTCCTCCTTCTAGCCCCTTCCATGGGCATTATGATCAATCTAGCAAAGTCAAACTTGGAACTTGTTCAGGTGTTGGACTTTATAGGTGCCTGGGTGGGTACTATACAGGGTAGGGTGTTGCTGCCTCCAGACAGGTTCCTGTCACTTCAACAACACATGAAGTCTATTCTTCAGACCCATCTTCCCCCAGCAGGTATGGTTCTTCGAGTGTTAGGGCCTGTGGCAGCCACTATTACCGTCCTACCAACCTCATGCCTTTACATGAGGATTCTTCAGTGGACCTTAGCAGTGCAGTGGTCCCTTCCCAAACTTCCTTTATTGTACCCGGTCCAGCTATCCCGAGTTTGTCAGGACTCTCTTCAGTGGTGGCTTCAGTCCCTGGACCTTCTTCTGGGCTGCCCATTTGTTCTTCCTTCCCCCTCAGTCACGGTGGCCATGAACGCTTCCCTGCTTGGGTGGGGGGGTATTGCATGGGATAGACTGTCCAAGGCACACAGTCCTCCCTGGAGACCAATCTGCATATCATTGTGCTGGAGTTCAGGGTGGTGCTTTTGGTGTTGCAAGCCCTTCAGGCCTTTCTTCCTTCCAGGACTATCGCCATCTGGATGGACATGTCAGTAGTCTGGTATATCAACAAACGGGGGGAGAATATCTTATCCCTTTTGTCGCTAGGCCTTGAGATTGTGGTAGTGGGCAATCTCTTCCGACCCATTTCTTGTGGCATCGCACATTCCAAGGAAGTCCAACATCCTAGCGGACAGGCTCAGCAGAATTATTCTGATGCCTTACTAGTGGTATTTGAATAATTCAGTAGCGGACATTATCTTCCCGAAATGGGGCCATCCTTACTGCAGTCTCTTTGCCTCTCCTTCCAGCATGAAGTGCAGTTAGTATTTTGCTCCAATCCCCCCTCCAGGAGAGTCACCCAGAAATGGATTGTTCCATGCTTGGCACTCCAGTCTACTTTATACTTATCCTCCTCTTCCTCTGATCTCCAAGTTTATTCAGAAAGCACAACGATTGAAGAGGAAAGTCATCCTCATTGCCCCATTCTGACCTCTTTAATTTTGATTCCCTACTCTCCAGTCTCATCTAGTGTGTCCTCCCTGGAATCTGGATCCAGTTCCAGATCTTCCCACACACCTGTCAGGGGTTCCTCACTGGGACTTAGCCTGAAGCTTAAGCTTGGCTGCTTCAATTTCCCTGATGGCAAGGACTCCCGGGATCTTTACGCCTGTTAAAAAGATCTTGGTTGTGCCCAGTAAGGCTTCTACCAGGACGATCTAGTCCAGCAAGTGGAAATATTTCTTTATCTGGGCTTCTCTGCGTAATCTGGATCCATTTACAGCTCCAGTCCCTGCCATTTTGGACTTTCTAGCTCATATTTTTCACAGTGGCACTAGTTTTTCTACATTCAAAGTTCATTTGGCAGCAATTTCCATGTGGGTGAGAATTCGGCCTCTTTTGCTTCTAAGCTTTGCAAGGCCATTTTGAAGAGTAATTTTCTTCTTCGGCCTCTTACCAAGGACCCCACACCTCATTGGGATCTAACTCTGGTTTTACAGGCCCTGGTTTATCTGCCATTCAAATCAACTGCCACTGTCGATTTACAATTCTTATCTTGGAAGACGGCCTTCTTGGTAGCTATTACCTCAGCCAAGAGCATCTCTGAACTGCAGGTGTTATCTGTCAAGCCCCCTTATCTGCTGTTCCATAAAGACATAGTGACTCTTCGTACTAACCCATCTTTCTTACCAAAGATGGTCTCTGAAGCTAATGTTAACTGGTGATTAATTTGGCAGTTTTCTTCCCAAATTATCAAAACAAAGGGAAATACAAATTACTTTTACTTGATGTTCACAGGCAGCTGCGATTTTATTTGTATAGAACCAAAAGATGTTAAGTTGTCAATCTCGCCTTCTTTCTTGCTGGATGGGTTCGGAGCCGATTCTCGGCTCCGACTCGGCACTTGCTTTAGCTCGAGAACTCCTTTTACCAGCTCGAGGCAACCCTATATCCCATGATGCAAGGCGGAACTACCTCAGATCTCGTTTGCCGCTTAGCGAAAGAGGTCTCCTTTGCCAGCTGAGGTAAGTTTTTTCTTGTTAAAGAAGAAAAAGTTCAGTTAGGGGTTTATTTTTTCCCTTTAGTGTTAGATTAGCCTGTACTTAGTTACAGCCCACCCTATTCCCTTCCTTTTAAACTTTTATAATAGTTTTCAGTTTAAAGTTTTAGTCAGGCCTAGTTCCCCAAGTTATTCCCTTCCTGTGTGTCTGTGTAGGGATTAAGTTGTGTGTTTGTGGGGACTGTTTGTGTCTATCCTTTTTAGGATGTCTAGAGAAGGCAAGGTCTCAGGCTTCAAGAAGTGTGACCAGTGCTGTCAGAAAATGTCCCTGACAGACGGTCACACTTCTTGTGTGTATTGCCTGGGGTCTTTGCACCTGTAGGACTCCTGTGCGTTGTGTCATGCTTTTAGCCAGAGAGTCCTGCAGGAAAGGAGGAACAAATTAATCCTCCGAGGTTTACTTAAACCTGAAGGTTCTCCTCCTAAGTCAGGGGCAGGAAAACCTCTTAAGCCACCGAAGGTTCAGGCTACAGTGTCCAAGACTCCTCCGGTGGCTCCGGCTCCGTCGGAGCCGATATCGGCTCCGGCTGGAGTCGATACTTCTTCTGTTAGAGTAGTGGGTTCGGTGCCGACCGGCTCCGATACCCTGACTACTGTGGCCTTGTCGGCTCCGGCTGGAGCCGACACTTTATCCAGCATCGCAGCCGAGATATCCTCGGCTCCATCTGGGCTTCAAGGGTCTCCGGCTCCGTTGCCCTCGACCCGGAAGAGATCCCGTCCCTTCGATACTAAGTATTCACTGCCCGGGTCTCCTCTTTGTCGGAGCGGAGCCATCGGAGCCGATCTTCGAGATCTTCCAGGCTGTCTGACCACGATTTGGAGAGGGTGGTAAGCAGGCTGTTGAAGTCTCAGGCACTGGCCCAAATGCTCCATAGCCCGTCTCAACAGACTTCGGCTATAGCCCGATTCTTGAGATTCCTCCTCCGACTCCACACCAGAGTTCGTAGCGGAGCTTCTTGGGACAGCGACTGTTTCGATGCCGGAGCCGATACATCCTTCGGCTCCGCTGCCTCGGCTCCGATCTCCTCCTTGAGACCTTCCTTGGAGGGATCCGGTCGCCGGGTTTCCACTGTCGGCTCCGAGGGGGCTAGTGGCATCGGACCCTTGTCTGACCCCGCTCTCCCTCTCGGGGCTTCGGCTTTGGTAAGCTCGGCTCCGACATCGGCCTCGAGCCTTCTCTCCTTGGAGCCGACCATTCCTGTTTCTTCAGAGCGGGTGTGTTCAGGTCTCCCGGGGAGAGGAGCCTTTGAGGTGATGAGGAGTGTCCTGGCCTCTGAGCCTGGTCAACGGTCTATCCCTCTAGCTCCTCCCTCATCAGTGCCTGCAGATGCCTCTTGCCAGCCTCTTGCTCTCAGGCCCAGGGATCCATCGCCCCAGGTTTCCCCACTGGGAATTTCCTCCTCTTCCGAGGTTTCTCCTGACCCTGCAGGGGAACCCCTCGGAAGAGGACGTAAGAGGAAACACACAGACTCCCTGAGTCTACTACATCTGATACCGACTTAGATGAGTCGGAGGGTTCCCCACGGTCCCCTCTGAGGATGTCTCATTTTCAGACATCCTTGAGCTCCTCAAACAGAGGGGAATTGGCCCTCCATTGACCCCTCCGAGGATGAGTCGGTATACCTGGAGGCTTTTGGATCCCGACCCTCCACCTCCTGGGTGTCTCCGCCGTTCGACCCACTCATGCAGGTAGTGGCTCGGAAGGCGTGGGCGGCTCCAGATTCTGTGGAACCTGTCCCCAGGAGACCATCCAAGTTCATCACGGCCCCTTCGGATAAACAGTTCCTGTCCAAAGGTGTCTCTGTGGATGCTATGGTGGTAGCGGCGCCACTAAGAAGGAACTGGCGGATCCTTGAGTAGCCGTCCATCCTCCTAATAAGGATTCTAGGACCATGGACAGGTATGGAAAGCGGATGTTTTCTTCAGCGACCTTTGCTATGCGTTCGCTGAATTACCTTTGTCACTTCACCAGGCTTCAACGAGATATTCTCAAGGAACTGGGAGAAGTAGTCCAGGATCCTTCTGCTGCTGGGGCTCAGGAAAAGATTGCCTCACAGCTTGCTATCCTGAATTCCATATCTAACTCCTCCATGCGGCTCATATCTTATGCGGCCGATGGAGCGAGCAGGGCCGCAGGCACAGGTGTTGCTCTTAGACGCCAAGCCTGGATGCGGCTGTGTAATTTTGCGGACCCCTTTAAGGCGTCCTTCACCAACACCCCCTTTGACGGTTCGGCTTTGTTCGGACCTCAGGTGAAGGATACTTTGACCAGATGTGAGCAGGACGGTAAAACTCTTTCTGCCGTTGGAGTCCAGTTTTCCACTCCTAGACCATATCCCAAGGGTCAGAAGGGGGGGAAGATGTGGTTCCGTAAAGCCCAAGGAGCTACACCGGACACATATGGTCAGTTTACCCCCAGAGGCAGAGGGGGTAACAATAATAGACGCCGCCCTAGAGGCAGGGGGGGTCCTCAGAACCAGGGCAACAGGGAGTCTCTTCCTGAGAAGCCTTTTCAGCATCCCTGAGGTGTTGCCCGACTGTCCACCCTTGGAGGCAGTCGGGGGAAGAATTTCGCTGTACCCAGTAGCCTGGCAATCCCTATCACAAGAGAAGTGGGTACAGTCGATCATATCCGAGGGTTACAAAATCCCCTTCGAAAGGTTTCCCGTACCTCTACAATCCCTTCCAGACATCTCACCCGGTCAAAGGGATTTGGCAAGACAGGAAGTTTCAAAACTCCTGGAAAAAGAGCCATCCAAACAGTGCCGCAGACCAAGTAGGATCCGCTTCTACTCAAGATTCTTTTTGGTCCCCAAAAGGACGGGAGATTGGAGACCAATACTAGACCTAAGCAGACTAAACAAGTCTGTCAAAAAGGCAAGATTCTGGATGGTCACGCTGCAATCCATTTTGCCCTTTCTGGGCAAGGACAACTGGATGTGCTCTATAGACCTTCAAGATGCGTACTATCACATAAAGATTCACAGACGCTCCAGAAGGTTTCTGGCTGGGAGCCAGTCATTACCAATTCAGAGCACTGCCCTTTGGCCTCACTTCAGCCCCCAGAGTGTTCACCAAATGCATGGCAGTGGTCACAGCTCACCTGAGACATCGAGGATTCCAGGTGTTTCCTTATTTGGACGACTGGCTCCTCTCCGCCACCTCCAAGCATCAGCTTCTTCGGTCCAGAGACTACACCCTACAGCTTTGCAAGAGACTAGGAATTTCGTAAATTTGAAAAATCCTCTCTGCTGCCTTGCCAATCTATCACCTTTATAGGCAGAGTTAAATATCGTCAAAATGTTAGCCAGGCTAACAGATCAAAGGATTCTGGACATCCAGAAATTTGTTCAGCTTCTGTTACAAAGCAACAAGATCAAAGCCAGGTTTGTCTTGAAAGTTCTAGGCCTAATGGCTGCGGCCATTGTTCTTCTTCCACTGGCTCGCTTCCACATGCCTCCTGCAGTGGATGTTATTCACGCAGTGGTCGTACCACGATCTGCCCATGAGACACGAAATCTTGGTAACACAGTCGTGCAGGGCTCATCTACGATGGTGGATATCTTCCCTCTTCTTCATCAGGGCCGACCCTTTGTTCCCCTCCTCCAGTTGCCACAGTCACCACGGATGCCTCTCTGATCGGGTGGGGGCATTATCAGGGCAGGATGGTCCACGGACGTGGCAACCCATAGAATACCACCTGCACATAAATGTCCTGGAGATGAGAGCAGTGCTTTTAACGTTGCAAGCCCTCAACGACTTTCTTCCCACAGGGACTATTGTAGTACAGACGGACAACATGTCCGTGGTCTGGTACATCAACAAACAGGGCGGAACCAGGTCCTATCCCTTATGTCGAGAAGCTCTCAGACTTTGGCAATGGGCGATCTCTTCTCAGCGGTTTCTGATAGCAACGCACATCCCCGGCAGGTCCAACCTATTGGCGGACAGGCTAAGCAGATCTATTCTGATGCCTCACGAGTGGTCTCTCAATCAATCTGTAGTGGATCAGATTTTTCTGAAGTGGGGCACCCTTGTTGCGATCTTTTCGCTACCCCTCAAAACAGCAAGTGCCCAGATTACTTCACACTATTTCCTCTTCCAGGCCAACCCTTGAGAGACTCTCTAACCCAGGATTGGCCTCGGGACTTCTTTATGCTTTTCCTCCCTTTCCATTGATTCCACAAGTCATTCAGAAAGCCACCGTTTTGAGAGCCAAATTGATCCTCATTGCTCCATATTGGCCTCGACAAATTTGGTTTCCGCCTCTACATCATCATCTTCTGGTGCAGCCCTGGCATCTGGACCCAGTTCCGGATCTTTTGATCCACCAGTCGGGTCAGCAGCACCGGGCCATTCATTCTCTCAACCTCACTGCTTGGTTGCTCCACTTCCTTCCCTAGCCAGGCTACCAATGATTTCTGACTCAGTCAGAGACATTTTAGTGTCTTCTTTAAAGTCGTCCACTAGAACTGTTTATGCTAGCAAGTGGCGACGTTTTTCGATTTGGGCAAATGCCAGAAATATTGATCCTTTTACCGCTCCTGTACATTCTGTTTTGGATTTCCTGGCGGAGGTTTTTCATTCGGGATCTTCGTCATCTACAGTCAAAGTACAACTGGCTGCTATTTCCAAGTATCATGTTGGCTTGCATGACAATAACATCATGTCTCATAGGTTATGCAAAGCCTTTTTAAGAGGAGTTTTTCTCCTAAAACCGCCTGTGAAACATCCTCCTCCGCAATGGGATCTAAACTTAATGTTGGCATCCCTAATTCTACCTCCTTTCGAACCATCTGCTACGTGTTCTTTAAAGTTATTGACGTGGAAAACTATATTTTTACTGGCTGTTACTTCTGCAAGAAGAGTTTCTGAGATTCAGGCCCTCTGTATTCGTTCACCTTATCTGGTTTTTCATAAGGATAGGGTTTCGCTCAGAACTAACCCTTCCTTTCTTCCCAAGGTTGTATCTCAAACCAATATTAACCAATCTATTGATCTACCAGTTTTCTTTCCTAACTATTCTGACAGAGCTGAACAGAAGCTGCATTTTTTGGATGTTCATCATCAGCTCAGGTACTACTTGCATAGGACTAAACAAATTAGAAAATCAGACCAATTGTTTGTCTCCTATGCAGAAAACAGGTTAGGTCTTCCAGTTTCTAAAGTGACCTTATCTAGATGGTTGACTTCCACCATTTCCTATGTGTACTCTCTAAGGGGCAAACAACTATCTTCTAAGCCAAAAGCACATTCGACCAGGAGTCTATCCACTTCTGTAGCCTTTCAGGATAGACTTCCCATTGACACTATTTGTGCAGCAGCTACTTGGGCCACGCCTCATACCTTTGTGTCTCATTACAAGTTGGATTTGGCCTCCAGAGATAGGGCCAGTTTTGGTTCCACAGTTCTCAAGAGTCTGTTCCATTGAGCCACCCGGGATACAGGTGCTAGGACGCGGTCCCATCCAGCAGAATGAAGAGAGATTGACAACTTAACATTTAGAAGTTATGTACCTACCATAACGCTCCATGTTAGTTGTCTTCTCGCCTTCTTTCTTAAGGCCCCTCCCTCCTTCCCCTGGCCTGGACAGATCTTGGAGAGTTCCTATTAGATTGCTTCCTCTGGAGCATTGTTATGAGGACTTCTTTTAGGAACCATGGTTCCTAATTATGTTAGGATAGTCTTTAGCAGGGTCAGTTAGCTGCCAAACGAGATCTGAGGTAGTTCCGCCTTGCATCATGGGATATAGGGTTGCCTCGAGCTGGTAAAAGGAGTTCTCGAGCTAAAGCAAGTGCCGAGTCGGAGCCGAGGATCGGCTCCAAACCCATCCAGCAAGAAAGAAGGCGAGAGAAGACAACTAACATGGAACGTTATGGTAGGTACATAACTTCTAATTTTCGACAGTCGGATCAACTTTTTGTGTCTTTTTCTAAACCACATCTGGGAAAGCCTATTTCTAAGGTTACTCTGGCTCATTGGATTTCCAGCTGTATTTCTACTGTTTATCATTCCAAAAATTTGTCTCTACCAGGTCCTGTCTAGGTGCATTCTACCACATCAGTGTCTACTTCTGCGGCCTTTTGGTCCAGGGTTCCTATTGATGATATCTGCTCAGCTGCTACCTGGTCTTCTACACAAACTTTTATCTCCCATTACAAAGTAGATATTCTTACCAGGAGCAGGGCTTCTTTTGGCTCAGCTGTGCTCCAGAACAGCCTTCCATGAGGGCCTCCCATGGTTACTGTAGTTAGGGTCTCTGCCCCATAAGTTGAAGACCAATTGAAAAACAACAATTTCAGATAAAGAAGTTATGTACGTACCATATTGTTCCATCTATAGCTATGTCAAGAATCTCAATGGCAACACTCAGATCTGCTCTGAGTTAAAGCACAATGGCACTAAATATACAGAACCAACTGATATTGCCAACATCCTGGAAGATCGGTTCAATGCTAACTTTACCCCCCCTCACCCCCTAAAGGGCTCATCTCTTTACCGGAATAATGCAAAGTTCCTGTAATCATGGCTGCACAGGTAAAACCCACACTCTCCAAAGCCAAGAACACAGCATCCATGGTACCTGACAACATCCCAGCCTGCGTTCTACACGAACTGCAGGATGAACTGGCACCCCACCTAAGTACCATGTTCAATCATAGCCTCACCTCAGGCTTTGTACCCACTGAATGGCGCACAGCGACGGTTATCCCACTGTACAAAGGGGGAGCCACCACGGACCCCGGGAACTACTGCCCCATTAGCCTGACGAGCCTGGTCTGCAAGGCCATGGAACGTATCATCATGAAACTTATAAACAAAGACATTGGTAATATCCAAACTCTGGACCTCACCCATTTCGGGTTTGTAAAAGGCAGATCATGTCTCCTAAACCTGATAGATTTTTTGAAGCAGTCACCAAAGCCATAGATGAAGGTTAGGTGGTTCACACAGCCTGTCTAGATCTCGCCAAGGCTTTCGACACCATCCCCCACTCTGGAATTATAGATAAACTCACTAAACTAGGTAGAAATCCCTATGTCACCAGATGGGTTGCCAACTGGCTCACTGACAAAACCCACTGTGAAAGTAGCAGACTCCAAATCCGACTTCAGACCAGTGACAAGTGGAGTACCACAGGGTTCAGTCCTGGGTTCTCTGCTGTTTGGTATCTACTTCTCTGAAGTATAGGCTAACACAGAAGGTCTTTAGCTAACGAAGTTTGCAGATGACTGCAAACTAGGAGCTGTAATCGAAACTCCTAATGATGTGTACATCCTACAAAAGGGCCTCACTGAGACAGATGCCTGGTGTCAAAACCATGGCCTCAAGCTCAATGCCAAAAAGTGCATTGTCCTCCCCTTTGGTAAAAACTCTGTACCCATGCACTACCACATAGGCGGTAGGCTACTTAACACTGAAAGTATGATAAAAGATCTTGGGACACAGGTGGACAACTGTCTCTCCTTTGATAATCACATCGCCACAGTAGTCAGGAAATCCTTCTACGTGGCACACCTCATCATAAAAGGTTTCTCATCCAGGAAAAAAGAGGTCATTGTTCCCCTCTACTCATCACACATTAGACCCATTATAGAGTACAACGCCCCTTTTGGTATGTACCTCACAAGACATCTACAACAACTGGAAAGGCCTCAAAAATACCTCACAAAGAGGATTACCTGCCTCAAACAGATGCCCTAAGCAGACCATCTCAAAAACTCCAGCTTTACTCCATTGCATATTGCCTACAAAGAGGCGATCTCTGCCTAATATACAAAGCTATGTCAAACCCAAAGCTGTTGGACATGCTCCACTTAAAGAAATCCCAAACCCTCTGAGCTACATGCTCTAGGGACCTAAACCTTGTCACCACAATAAACAGAACATGCTGGAGGGAAAGATTCCTATCCCAGAGACTTCCCGTACTCTGGAACAAACAACCTATCTATATCAAACAAAGTTCCTCATTAGCACTCTTCAAGAAAAATCTTGATGATTGGATGGGAAATAGGAAATTCACCTTGGGGATCACTTCTGTGGCTCTGCTCGATAGGGCCACAGGAAAATAATTTTCTTGGGTGGTGAAAGCCAGGGTACCTTTTTGGCTAGGCTTATATAGGCCCTAGGGCCAATAGCCTAGTTACCTACCTATGAACCTAAGTTGTTGCTTTTCATTTGTCTTCAACTGCCTGTCCTTCAGTCTGGATTTGAGGTTTTGTGTTTGCTTTCTAGTTGTATCCTTGAAACTTACGGATCAGTGCTGAGCCTGAGTCCTTTGTTGTGCTTGGTTTTCAACTGTTGATTTTGTTCTGGTCTACTCACCTGCCCTATTTTGGCTGATATGGCAGTTGGATCTTTCTCATCTGGCATTACTTCTGTTTTTTCTGCTTTATTTTGATTTCAGGCTTGACCCCTTTATCAGGATTGGATCCTCAGTCACTAGATAGTACATTTTGTTGTCTCCTTATGCATTTGATAGTTCTTCCTTCCTGTACCCCTTTTCCCCTTGGGAGTAATTGGGTTCCTTCAGGATTAATCATTGCTTCATTAGGGTCACCATCACTACTGCTGGCTTCTACTTTATCTTTGACCTGATTGCCTTACTTGGACTTTGGGTTGTGGTCTAATGAGGATCTTCTCAGACGATCAACTTGCTAGGATGCCAGTGTAAGGTTTTGTTGAGATGATTGCCTTGCTCACCACCTATATATAGGGCTCCAGTGTCTCTTGTGAAGGCAGGCTCAGGAGAGAGTGTTTCCCTTATGATCTTCATGTTTCATTGTTGCAGTCATTA
The DNA here is from genome assembly GCF_019279795.1 of Protopterus annectens. Classification (NCBI taxonomy): domain Eukaryota; kingdom Metazoa; phylum Chordata; order Ceratodontiformes; family Protopteridae; genus Protopterus; species Protopterus annectens. The sequence goes on along the minus strand of NC_056751.1, from coordinate 295,767,732 downwards.
CATTTGGGTTATCTGCTTGCAGTAGCCCTCAGTCGGCCTGATTAACAAAGTCTTGGGACTTGCGTCGGATGCTGTCCCTTCTTCCATGACATCAGGTCATCAGGGGTATAAAACATGCAGCCAATGCCATTATATCAGTCTTTCTTGCCGTGCAGTGCCCGAAGCAGAAGCAGTTCGCAAGTGCCGGTCAGCCGACTTCTGAAATTTTCATTTTCGAGTTTCAGAACTGAAGTCTTCAACTAAAGCTAAGTACCCCATTGGGGAAAGTTTTTATTGCTCCTTACCGATGTCAGTAAAAGTTAATAATTGCATTACTTGTGGAAAGCAAATACCTCATAAAGATTTTCATTCGTACTGTATTCCTTGACTGGGCCCTGGCCACGACGTACCTTGCTGTCAGTTTTGTGCTTTATTTAATCAGCGCACTATCCGTCATCGGTATATTTTCGCTTCTAAATATTTCAGTTCTCGGTTTAATTATCCAGAAATGTTGTTGGTTAGCCATCTGACTACCGGGATTCTGAAAAAATGCAAAGATAAAGACAGAGACAGGCCGCCTAGGTTCAGATCTGCCGACGATGCTTCTCCTAAGCCAGTCACCAGTTTGCTGGTACTCAGTGAGGTGCTTTCGCAGCCACTGATACCCGCTACTTCTGATTCGCAGGCCTCTACTGAGACCCATTCGGAGTCCAGTATGCCGCGTGATGCTTCAACTGTGGAACCTGTGGATGTCTCTACCTTGGATGGGTCCGGAGCTGCTGTGCAGGCACCGGCTTCTGAGGGTGTATTCAAGCCTATGGACTTGCATATTAAACCGACGCCTCCTTCTTCATTTAGGCCTAAATCTCGAACCATGCCTAAGAAACTGACGCCCAGGCCACATGCTCAGGCCTCTATGCCTAAAAAACAAATGATAAAAATGGCTGAAGATCTTATAACTTTAATCAGGGGAAGCCAACCTCCCCCTTCTAATAGACCTAGGACTGAAGTTGTTTATGAACCTTCTGACCAGGATTCTGATTTTTCTGATTCTTCTGATCTGAATTTGCCCTTATCCACTTATGAGGATTCTGATGCAGAGAACTCTATTCCCTCTGCTTCCCCTCCAGAGGATTTTTCTTTTGGTGAAACCTTACATACTCTAAGGAAGCATTTCCACTGGGAAAGCCAGGATTTTTCTGATTCAAAAAAGAGGCTTAGGGATTTCTAACTCCTGCCTCAGCATAGGTCTTTAGCTATACCTCCTGTACTAGACATTGTTGATGATGCCTTTTCGGAATCTAGTTTGGCCTCTGATTCTTTGCCTCCTGCTCCCAGGAAACCTGACAGATATTACAGGGTTCCTGATTCACACAAGTTTCTTTTTAAAAATCCTATTGCAGATCCAGAGACTATTTCACAGGGACCCAAGGGCATTAAGGCAACTACTGCTAAAAATCCTTCCCCTTCTGATAGAGACTCCAAGGCGCTGGATAGATGGGGTAAGAAAGTTTACACTTCTGAAACCTTGGCCATTAGGGCTTTAAATTGCCAGTTTCTTATGTTAAAGTATCAACATGTTATTGGGTTGCTTAAACAGAAAATTATTTTGATTCCTGACTGTGCTGAAAATAAAGAATTACAGGATTTAATGCATTCTGCTGAGCAGGTTGTTAAACATTTTTTGCAGTGTGGATTTGATTCATTAGAGGCCTCTTGCAGGGCTGCTGTTACTGGGTCTGTACTCAGAAGGCATGCTTGGCTTAAAGAGCAATCCGCCTGATCATGTTAAAGCTAAACTGTTGGATGCTCCCTTAAATCAGGACCGCCTGTTTGGCAACAAAGGAAGTTCTTAAAAGGATGGAAGATAAAGCTAAATCTATGCAAACTGTTAAGGATTTCTTGCAAGTTCAGCCTTCTAGATTTAGTAGGCATTGGCCCTCTAAGTATTGGTTCTTTCCAGCCCCTTCTAGGTCTTCTCAAGCCAAACCCAGACTCAGCAAAAACCCCAGATTTCAGTCCCAGGGGACACACAAGACTAAGCAGTGGGGGATTTCCACACCCAAATTTGGGAGTAGTAAGACACCCCCTATGGAAAACTGTCTCAATGACTTGCTTTTAAAACTTTCAAGCACTTCCCAACTGAATGCTCCTTTAGGCGGAAAGATTGGTCTGCCGGCCAAAAACTGGGAACTCATTACCCAGGACAAATGGGTTTTAAATATAGTGTCCTAAGGATACAGATTTCACTTTCACACATTACCAACACCTAGCGGGTGGCCAGATCTACCCCCAAATCAGTGGGCTGAGACCAAAAATCAAGTTTTCTCTCTCTCAAGCATGGGGACTGTTCAGTTGGTAACAGAAGAGGAAAAGGGACAAGGTTTCTATTTGAGACAAGGTTTCTATTCGAGACTTTTCCTGGTACCCAGAAAAGGCAATACATGGTGTCCAATCCTGGACCTTTCTACTCTAAACACCTTTCTGGTGATTCCAAAATTCAAAATGCTGACTCTTCACCAGCTGCTTCCTATGCTAGGCAAAGATGCATGGTTGGCCACACTAGACTTAAAAGAAGCATACCTGCACATCCCTATCAGGGAGTCTTGCAGAAGCTACCTATGCTTCAAAGCAGACTACATGCACTGTCAGTGCCCTTTGGCTTATCTACTGCGCCCAGGTTATTCACAAAGTGCCTAGCTCATCATTGCACTTTGCCGGCAAAGAAATATTCAAATATACCCATACCTGGACGATTGTCTAATTCAGGCAGAAAGCCAGGACATACTTTTGAATCATCTGGCCTTTGTTCAAAGGGTGCTGACCTGTCTGGGGTACCCCTTAAATGAAAAGAAATCACACCTGGTACGCTGTCAACAAATTATATTCCTGGGAGCAAGCTTGAATACAACTTCCCAGATGGCTTTCCTCACGCCAGAGATATGGGCTCATTTGACAACCTACTTCAAACAAGTGACCACAAAAACCCAGCTATCTTCAAGGCAAATACTGCAAGCCTTGGGGTTCATGGCCTCCTGCATTCTTCTAATTCCATATGCAAGGCTCTATATGAGGAAACTACAGTGGTGTCTCAAAAGCTTATGGTGTCAACATTCACAGGATCTAGAAGCAATGATTCCTATCATACCTTGCCTACGCCTAGAGTTCCTTTGGTGGGCAAAGGCCTGCCACTAAAACAGGGGACTACCATTCACACTACCCTCTGCCACCCAGAACTTAACAGAGGCATCAGACTATACATGGGGGGCTCACCTGGCAGGAAAGGGCATTCAGGGCAAATGGAACTCAAGTCAAATGCACCTGCACATAAATCAAAAGAAAATGCTAGCTGTACAGAATGCTCTGACAGCCTTCAAGCACCACATTCTTCCAGGACAACTAATGGTAAAGACGGACAACACCACTGTCATGTGGTACATAAACAAGCAGGGGGGTACACATTCTTACCCCCTCTGCATACTAGCCATGGCATTGTGGAACACAGCTTTCAACTACCAAGTGAATTTTCAAGCTCAGTTCCTGCCAGAAAAACTAAATACACTGGCCGACGGACTAAGCAGAAACCTCATGGACCCACACGAGTGGAAACTGAAACCAAGGATTTTCAACATGTTGACAAGCAAGTGGGGGAACCCAGATATAGACCTGTTTGCCTCCCCCCAGAACCATCAATTGTACAAATTTTGCACAAGGATTCCCCACAAGCTAGCTTGGAAAGTGGATGCAGTTTATGCCTTTCCTCCTCTGCCTCTGCTCTCCAAGGTACTACTAAAGATCAAACAGGACAAGCCAAGGATGATTTTAATTGCACCAGACTGGCCACGCCAACACTGGTACCCCCTCTTGCACAGTGTGTTACGCTTGGCCCCATGGCACCTGCCTCAGACTCCTTCCCTGTTGTCTCAGCAGGAGAACCAGATTCTGCACCCTCAGCTGCAAACTCTGAACCTAGCAGCCTGGCTAATTACCTAATCTCTCCTTTACCATCCCTCAGTAAATCAGTGATGGATATCATTTTAGAGGCAAGGAGGCCTAGTACTAGAAAATCTTATGCTGTAAAATGGAAAAGATGTTGTGCCTGGAATCAATCTCAAGGGATGAGCACAGCAGTGCCCAATTTACCTCAGATTCTACAATACTTGACTGAAATAGGTTCATAGGTTCATAGGTTTATACTAGGCTATCTGCCCTAAGGCATTTATAAGCCTAGCCCAAATTTTTGTGGCTTATGCCACCCCTTATATGAAAAAATACTGTGCCCATTAGTTTGTTGTGCCTCTGTCCAGCAGTGACACAGAGATGATTCCCAGGGTAAACCTACGATCTCCCATCCACAGGTCAAGATTTCTCTTGAACAGAGCCAGCGAGGTGCTCTGCCTCACATGGACCGGGATTTTATTCCACAGCGTAGGGAGTCTCTGAGTGATAAATCTATCCTTCCAGCACATCCTATTTATATCCGTGCTAAGGTTTAAGTTGCTTGCACTAGTGGTTTTGGTGGATTTGGATTTTTTGAGGTGGAGCATGTCCATTATTTCCGGGTTGGACATGGCCTTGTATGTCAGGCACATGTCACCTCTGAGCAGACGGTATGCGACTGAATAGAGCTGGAGTTTCTTCAATCTGGCAGCATGAGGTACTTCTCTAATAGAATGCTGAAAATATCTTGGACTTGGTATTAACCAACATGAGTAACCATTGCAGCATCCCTACAGTGTCACCCTTCCTGGTAAGATCCGACCACAAAGTGGTCACATTTGAAGTCACCATCTCTCCTGACCCCCTCTAGCTAGGGTCAAACAAAAATAAATTCTCCAAAGCTGATTCCAGCCTCCTGAGGGAAGGTATAAGCAGCTTCACAGCCCCCTCCCCCTCCATGGGAACTGGCACATATGTCCAAACCTACACCAAAGTACTATGCGAGCATTTATATTTCTGCATGGAATCAGGAATACCCGAAAGCTTCATAAGGGCTTGTCCTTTTCCTCCATCAAAATTCATGCCTCAGCAATTTCAGCTCATTACAGCACAGAGCCTCCCCTCTTCTCTCACCCACTGCTCAAGCAGTTCCTCAGAGGGGCCAAAAATTTAAGGCCACCCAGGAGAGCTCTAACTCCAGCCTGGGACCTTAACTTTGTCTTGGAGAAACTCACTCTTCCTCCTTTCAAGACAGTTGCTACTGCAGATTTAAAATTCCTTTCCAAGAAAACAGCTTTCCTTTTAGAAATCACTTATGCAAGAAGGGTATCTGAATTACAGGCCCTTATAGCAGTGAAGCCTTTCATCATCTTTCATGCGGACAGGGTGTCCCTCAGAACCAATCCCTCAGTCATGCCCAAGGTGGTATCCAGTATGGCTTTTAATCAATCAATTCATTTGCCTGCCTTCTTTCCTAACCCACAGAACAAAGGAGAATGGATACTGCACTCCTTAGATGTGCACAGACAACTTAGATTTTACTTGGACAGGACTAAACCTCAAAGGAAATCTGAACAACTGCTGGTGGCATTTGCTGCAGGGACAGAGGGGAAAGCTAATTAAAAGCAAACCATTTCAAAATGGATAGGCCAATGCATTCATTTCTGCTATAAGCACCATGGAAAACGTATCCCACAGGACATCAGACCCCATTCAACCAGGGCTGCATCTACCTCCACAGCCTTTCTCAGGGACTTTCCTACCAGGGACATCCTAGAAGCTGCTACCTGGAGTTCTGTACATACTTTCACCAAGCATTATAATTTGCCAATTTTCTCTAAATCCAGAGCTGGCTTTGCCACTGCAGTCTTGCAGGGTCTTATAGCTGGTCCTAATTCTATTAAAATTTTTCCTCCCAACCTTAGCTTTGGGAATCTACCCAAATGTAATGACTGTAACAGTGAAACACGAAGAACATAATACAGTTGTGTACACTTACCATAAATGTAGATGTTCGAGTGTATTCACTGTTGTAGTCCTGGCTACCCTCCATCCAGCCACCTTTCTTCTTTTGGATATACCTCTACTCTCCCTTACTATGCTCAAAAAGCTTTTTGGTGGAGGTGTATCATTTTAATTATAGATTTAATTGCTTCCCATTAGGGGGGCACCTAACATCTGGGGCAAGAAAAACTGATGTAAAGGCGTCTGCTGCATGTTTTATACCCCTGATGGCCTGATGTCATGGAAGAAGGGACAGCATCCAATGCAGGACCCAAGACTTTGTTAATCAGGTCGACTGAGGGATAGCCCAAATGTAATGACTGCAACAGTAAATACACTCGAACATCTACATTTATGGTAAGTGTACACAACTGTTCTGTCCTGGCTTTGGGCTTAGTCAGTTCAGTTCTGTGTAGCTCTGACATTTGTTTGGGGCCCAAGCATAACTGAGTAGACCAGCATTGTAAATTCAGACTTTGTTTTTTATTTTATTTTTCTTACGTATCTGATGAGACTTTGCTCATGGACTGTTCTTGGGCATAATTCTCATACAAAGGAAATTTTCTGTTCCACTTATATATGCATATATTTCTTCAGAACAGCCACTTCCTATTTTTCTCACTGTGCTGCTTACAACAGTCTTGTTTTTGTTTCTTCATTAGTTATAAGAATTATTGTTAAAAAAGTAAGTAGTGGGAGCACTTTACAGACTGAGGAGAAAACCAACTCATGTCTAATAATTGTTCCAGACACACTTCTTCACTCTCCTGTTAATTTTCATGCCTTGAGGCTGAACAGGTTATCCTTTAGCTAGCAGTAAGATCTTTTACCCTTCTTTAATGAAGTTATTCTGCATATACCATGGTCTTTTTCTGAGCTGCCTTCTTTATCTTCAGACTGCACACCCATATCCCTTGAGCCTTTGTGTAGGCATGTATTTATGTCTTTATGGAATGCTCCTCCTCTCATCCTTCAAGGCAGTTCTATAAAGGTGGTATGTACAGTAACTTCCCTAAGTACTTTTTCATTACTTCTGCAGTTACATTGTGTGCTTTTTGGTGATTTAACTTTATTACTGTTCTGTATTTCTGGCTTAATTTGTACTTCTTGCCCTTGGGGTCCTGAGGGCATTTCTTGGCCCAGGATTAAAGGACAGAAAGGCATGTTGTTTCTGGTTGGCCAGGAGGCCCTTTTCCTTGTTTTTGATTTTTCTGAGCTGTTATATAGTGTCACATTTACGTAATGCTTGGCTCATTTAATTAGAGCTTAGCAATGCTTGGCTCCCACACATACCTGTCATTCTTTTAGTGTAAGAAATCTGGACAAAGTCTAAAATAATCGGGGACAAAGGCCCAAAAATAGGAACAGATTTTAAATATTACTCTTATAAACTTAGAAAGTTGCTAGAATAACAGAATTCGTGTTGGTATGCATTTTCTGAAGGATAGGAAGTCTGAAACTCAAATGCATGTCATTGTTTAATGACTTCAGTCCTCAGTAATTTGCCAGACAAACACAAATTTTATGAGAAACAGATCAAAACTATGAGTCAAGCATCTGGATAGTTGAGAGGTATACTCCCACACCACCAGATAGAAGTGATTTTTCGCTTGAATACAGCCTAAATTAAGACTGATACATACTTTTTCATTGCTTCTGCACCTGCATTGTATACTGTTCGATGATTTAACTTCATTAATTGTACTGTATTCCTTGTTGAATTTGTAGTTTTTACCCTTTTTGTGATTTCACGTTAGAATTTCTTTGGTTAAACTGTAATGAGAGTAAAGGGGACCCGAGGCATTATTTGGCTCAGGATTACTTAAAGAACATAAAGATGTGCTGTTTCTGATTGGCATGAAGGCCCATTCCCTTGTTTTTGATTTTTCTGTGCTGCTGTATAATAGTCTCATTAGCTTGACGCTGCTCATTGCACAGTGTCATTTAACACAGCTCTGTATAGACTCAAGAGGTTAGACTCAAAAATTTCCCTATAAAATTGCCATGAAATTTCCTCAGTACTTAGTTGTTCAAGGAGCAATTAGTTTCCACTTATAGTCTTGATTGTAGCTTATATTCTTACAGTAGCCAAGCTAGCCAGCTGTATACCCTCTTGTACAATCTCCTTGTAGATCACGTAATAAGGATCTGCAACCATGGATATACACTTTCCTACTTACTGTATCTGCAGCCAGTTTGGTGGATATGAGCATCCTGAGGCAATGTAGTAATTGTCTCATGTTTACAGACAAACATTTAATTCTTAAACTGATATGGTATGTTAGAGATGTAATTATCCGGTTTCACTGAAAGCAAGTCTCTCACAGTCAGTCATTTAAAATACAAACAAGTTGTCAGTAACTCACCCTACACCTAGCCACATGCAATATTGTCTAGACACATAGTCATATGCTGAGGCTCTTAAAAGTAACCTTCTTAAATCCCAAAGGCCTCCCAGATGTTGCACTTGGACTAAATATTCTCCGCAATCTCAAAAGCACTCTGCTCAGATATCACTGTCAGTACACATACAGACCTATCTCAAAGTGTCTCAACATCTAAGCTCATAAGGCATGCTACCACACAACCCAGTATTTTAATCATAGGATAGTCCATTGTTAAACACACAGATGTCCCACTCACCAGGCTGAGTAAGGAGAGATCACATTCAGATGCCTGGCAGGGGCCAGGATCCACTAAATTGCGTATATACTCAGGTCACTGAGCCACAACTACTAGTATGAGTCTGTCATAGTCCATGTGGGTGTAAGCAACTTCCTTGGACCATATAAAGAGAGATATGATGGAGCTCTTGGACTGTACATGGCAGACTGGTATGAGTCTAGCACTGAGCAGTATCCTATCTTCTCAAAGGATGATGCCACAATAATGAACAACAGATCACTAACTTTAATAATTGGCCTAGTTTTTGGTGCCATTTAAAAGGGTTGCAGTATTTGTCAGCATGAGGGGATATGTTAACGGACAATGCTGTATTGCCAAGGAAGGTCAGCACCTGTCCTGTCTAGGCTTTTGAATGTTGGCTAAATCCTATCCATCCCCATTGCGTTTTTTAGGAATTGCCAACCTGATAAACCTTACAACACAGCAAAATCAGCCTTAGAAAATCTAAAGGTGTTACTGCTCAATGCCAGGATTCCAAACAAGAAACTCCACTCCCTGCAATCTGTCCTAACCTTGGAGAATGCAGACATAGGCAGTTGGAGACGTGGTTTAAAGCCAGAAACAGCACCCTGACAGTGCAGGGCTATAATGCCTTCCACACATTTAGGTCAGCTACTGCACAGAAAGGGACAAAATGTGGAGGTGTCTCAGTTTATGAAACAGTCACACCTCAAGGCTGATCAAACAGTATGGTGTTCTTGAACTTCTCCATGTCCAAATTATCATTGGCAGAATCCCATACCATATCCTTGCAAGCTGAAGGTCCCAGTATGACCATGGAAACACATAACAAATATTTAAATGTAGTAGAGGCACTCCCAATCAGCCTAACATCATATTCATTGGTGACTTTAACTATCGCCCTATAAACTGGAAGTCATACAAAACCTCAAACATGTCGACCCAGAGATTCCTGGACTTTGTAAATACAAACACCTGGATCAGCTAGTCTGTACACCCACTAGGGGCACTAACATTCTGGACCAGGTCCTCACAAACATGTGAGAATGCTACACCTTCCCCACCACCCCCAGTGTAATATCCTCTCTGATCAGGTCGGACCATAAAGCTGTCTCCTTTGAAATAAAAATAAAACCTGGGACCCCACCTAACCCAGAAACCTTCAGGAGCTATTCTAAGGCAAACGTCCTACTATTAAATGATACCCTGGCAAAATTCCAAGCCCTCCAAAACCCTGAGAACAGGGCTGCCTATGCTGGACTGTTTGCAGAAACCTGTATAATCATATAAATAGCTGCATATTGACAGCTATATCTACCCGAAATAAGTACAGGGCAGTCTTAAAAAATAAGCCATGTGGGTAGAATCCCAACATCAGTGGGTTGTACAACAGAAGAATGCAGATCATGGCAAAAAATTAGGAAGTGGAGTCTCCAGCAAGATAAAAATTCCTTCATCAAGCTAAACAGAAAACTCAGATTTGAGTCTTCCAAAGTCAAACTTGATGGAAAAATAGCCTCCAAGACCAAGGACAACCACAATGGTTTCTTCAGCTATGTCTGCAGCCTTAAGGCAGTACACACTGCGTGTGAACTAATTGTTAATGGAGCCACCTATCCTGAGCCAGAAAATATAGCAAATCTGCTGACTGACATATTTTATCCCCATCTCCCCTAGTATGCCCCTCAGGAAATACCCATGACTATAACTCCCCCAACTATCACTAAGGAACAGACCCTCAATACACTCTGTAAGGCCACAAACAGTGCATCAGTGGACCCTGATAATATCCTAGGATGCCTCCTTCGTTTTTTTTAATTTCTCCAAGTGTTTTGGGTTTCTAATACCATCCCAGGAATGGAACCCATTCCTAAGTCAAAGTACAATTAAAGTTTATGAAATTAGTATTGTTTCAGCCTTTGATGATCACCTAGAAGTGCTCTTCGCAGCACCTGCAATGTGCCCAGTAATGACACCTTCTGCAGTTCGTACAGGGATACATGTATTGGTAACGTATCTAAATACGATTGTAAATTCTTTTTTTTATAAGACCCATTGCTCCTACTACTATTGGAACTGTCTGAGTATCTTTATTCCACATTGCTTTCATTTCTGTCTGCAAATCCTGATATTTTATGACTTTGTCAGGGTGTGGTGATTTCAATGATCAATGCTACTTTTGTCTTCTTTTCATGGCCCACTATATCTGGTTTTCTAGCATCTATCTTTTGAACTGTTGGTAATGGGTGATCCCATGTGATGTAGACTTCATCATTTTCTATGATGCTTTGTGGCTCATGTTTCCAGTGTTTTTCAGCTACTTCAATACCATAATGTTTGCACAATCTCCAGTGCAACAGTCTTGCCACATTATTATGCCTTTCAGTGTACAGTCCTTCTGCCGTTAGTATGTCACAGCTAGCAACGAGGTGTGCAACTGTTTCCAATTCTGTTTTACAAAACCTACATTTGTCTGTTTCTCCCACATGTTCAATGGACTTTGTAAACCAGTGTGTACGTAGGCCACTGTCTTGGGCCACCAGTATTACCCTTTCATCTCTTGGTTTGAATTCACCTCTCCTTAACTATTCCTTTGTTAAATCCTGAGCAACATGAGGTTCTTCCAGAAGTTTTCTGTACTTGCACTATATTTATGCATTTTCCATATTTCTTGCCTTCCCATCTGGGCCTTCACCTTATATTCTTTCTTTGTGTTTTTTGGCACATTCAGTTGCTGTCTGATTTTTATCTACTTCGGGTTTAACTTCCATTCCTGCTTGACATTGATATGGTTCTGCTAGATTAAGTCATATTTGTACCTGTTGTGGAGTGACTTGAGTGCATGCGTTATGTGGCGGATCCTGGCACCCGACAGGCAACTAACTGTAATTTTCTCCTTGTTCAGCCTGGTGAGTGGGACATCAGTGTGCCTGACTATAGAGTCACCTATGACTAAAGTGTTGGGTACGTTGTCTTGCTTAAGGAGCTGCTGTTTGGTGGTACACTGGTGTTGTGAGCTATGTGCTGCTTTGGTTGTGTTTGGGGGTTATGTTTGTTTGAGTTTCAGTTTCGGAAGTCCTTGTTGCTTGGGTAGGTTAATGTTAAGAGCCTCCACATATGTGGGTTTTGTGTTGCTGTGTGTGGGTTTTGGTTTTGTGGGTTTTGAAGGACTATGTGTTGTTTGAGGTGTTGTGTGGGTGTTAACCTTCTCCTCTTGACTGTCTAGCACAATCTTGTCTGGACAGAGCTTTGCTTCCACTTTGGCTATGTAAGTGCATCTCTCACAGGTTGTGGTGTTTGGTGGTAGGAGGAGAGGATTGTCTGTGTACATGAGGCGATTGCTGCATTGCTTCAGTAATCCCAGATTCACCAGGTGGACAGGAGAAATCACCAGAAGCTGACCCTTGGACATGCCTGGTTAGGTGATTTCTTTGTGTAGTACAAGAGCTGTTTTCCCTTACTTTTTGGCAAGGTGCTTGTAATTGTTGGCTGTCTAGTGCCTACGACTATTTTCCCCCATATTAACAGGGAGAGGTGAGTGCTTGTAACAAATTAAGGCTTCCTATTGCTTTTTAGTGAGTTTTAGAGCAAGTGCTAGTCACAGGTATACAGATTTTAGTGCTGCTGCTGATAAACTAACTAGTTCTAAGGGAAAATTCGAACACCAGACTTTCTGGCACCAGGAATAGTTTAACCTTAGCCCTGTGGTGCGCAAATGTATGTATGCCAGAAAGTTTAAAGGGATAGAAATCAACCCAAAATGGCCAATAAAATTGCAATTTCAGAGCTGGAAACCACTCCTCTAGTGTTAGATAGGCAGTACAATGCTCCCACATTCATTGGTAAGCAGTAGGACCTCCCTCTACCACAGCAAGGTCTAGATAGCGCTGAACACTGAAACTAAATTCCTGAAACCAGCAAAGCCTGGAAACTGGACTATTCTAGTTAGCAAAGGCAGGAAATTAGCAAACCAGATATAATTTTTTTTTGTTGTTAAATAAGGCTAAACAATGCAATTATACAGTAAATAAGCACAGAAAGACTAATGCACTTGAGTGTATAGCCCAGAACAGTAAACTCAATTAAAACTTTGCAAAATTAGAAATTTGAAAATTTAAAAGTTTTTAAATAAAGCAAGGCAAGTGCACAACTGGAAAATGACTTACAGGCATAAATACAGTGAATTAAGTAGCTAGTCTACTTTTTAAGCTTTCTGAGAAGTGCAGGTAATAAAAACGACCAAAATCAGCACAAATTAGAAAATTCAGCAAAAAGTACTTACAGTTAGCACAAAACGTATCTCTTTCTCATTTCTGGTGCTGTAGCAGTCTGCAGGATGCCCAAACAGGACCTGCTGATCTAAGACAAACTCAAACACCTGCAAACACGCGTATTTATGCCAGAAAGTCAAAAGGGATAGAAATCAGACCAAAATGGCCAATAAAATTGCAATTTCAGAGCTGGAAACCACTCCTCTCATGTTAGATAGGCAGTACAATGCTCCCACTCTCACTGGTAAGCAGTAGGACTTCCCTCTACCACAGCAAGATCTGGATAGCTCTGAACACTGAAACTAAAGTCCTGAAACCAGCAAAGCCTAGAAACTGGACTATTCTAGTTAGAAAATGCAGGAAATTAGCAAACAAGATACAATATTTTTTTTTTGTTAAATCAGGCTAAACAATGCATTTATACAATAAATAAGCACAGAAAGGCTAATACACTTGAGTGTATAGCCTAGAACAGTAAACTCAATTAAAACTTTGCAAAATTAGAAATTTGAAAATTTAAACTTTTTAAATAAAGCAAGGCAAGTGCACAACTGGAAAATGACTTACAGGCAGAAATACAGTGAAAGAAGTAGCTAGTCTACTTTTTAAGCTTTCTGAGAAGTGCAGGTAATAAAAATGACCAAAATCAGCAAAAATTACAAAATTCAGCAAAAAGTACTTGCAGTTAGCATAAAAAGTCTCTCTTTCTTGTTTCTGTAGCTGTAGTAGTCTGCCAGAAAGTTGAAAGGGATAGAAATCAGCCCAAAATGACCAATAAAATTGCTCCTTTTCCTTATAAGTAGTTCACTTAGGGTTAGCATTTTCTTATAAATAGTGTGTTTTACATTGGCATAGGTCTAGTTTGTGAGTGTTTCAGTAGAGTTTGTATGATGGATAAGGATTTCGAAAAATGTGTTGCTTGTAGGCACAAGCTTCCTTCACAGGATGCGCACAGTAAGTGCATTTATTGCTTGGGGGATGACCATCTGGATTCTTCCTGTCCTATTTGTAAGAAGTTTGGTTGCTATCAACAAGAGGAAAGCAAAGCTGGTTTTGAAGGGTCTCCTCCTGGCTGGGGCTTCCCCCTCAGCTCTGAAGGATGATTCTGATAGTAATCACCGTCATTATTCCAAGGACTCCAAGACTTTGAAAGGGGACAGTAAGAAGTCCTCCTCTGTGTCTGCTGCTGAACCCTTTTCTGGTCCGCTGGACCAGAAATTCCCAAGATCTTCTGGTTCCCCAGCTGCCTCTGCACCAGTTTGGGCTGCAACACTTAGAAGCCAATCACCCTCAGTGTCAGCTTTGGGTAAGGCTCCTTTGCCAGCTGTCAGTGTGCCCAGAAAGTTTAAGGTGAAAGGGGCTCATTTAGTTTGGGTAGCTTCCTGCTTCTTCTCCTCCACTACTGCACTGGGGATGTTGCTGGTGTCTTCTCCTTCCCTTTCCCAGGTCCAAGTCTCTCCGTCTCAGCTCTAACCAATGTGTCCCTCAGTGCTCAAACAGATCACTAAGCCCCCATCAGTGGCTTCATCTGCTCGGTCATCACAGTCAGTGGGAGGTGTCAACGTTTTGGATATGGCACAGCTGATGAGGTCCTTCTTGCAAGCTCTGATGCATTTGGGCATTATTCCTTTGAGTCCGGGATCCCTCCCCAGAACCTCTGTTCCATCACCCTGATTACCTCCCTTGAGCCTTTTGGATCTGAGGTCTTTGGGCCCAGCTCTGTGTATACCTTTGAGGTCTGATCTAAGTGCATGACAATGTTCAGCTCCAGCTCCCACCTTGGTTTCTTCAACTCCATCTGCATTGGAGCCTAGTTGTATCAAGTTAGGTGTCTCTGGACTGGGTTCTAGTATCCCAGCTTTGGGGTCATTTCCCCACCCCCATTCAGAGCATCTGCTCTTGACAGCTTGACTCCAGTCTTGACTTTGGGGCATGGTGTAGCTCCCCCTGAGTTCTGGCATCACTTTGGCTTCTTCATTTCCTGGGACTATCAGCTCCAGGCAGCCAACTTCTGCCTCCACTTTTGGTGTAATGGAGAGGATGTTTTCCACTAAGAAAATGGGTCAGTCTTCCTTGACCGGTGTTCCCTCCCCCTTCTCATATATGCCTGTGACCAGTCATCAGCTTGCTCAGAGACAGCCTATGCTGGTTGGCCTTCAATCTGCCCCCCTTGCTGGGGTCCCTAAGTCTTCCCTTTCTCCTCCAGATTCACTGAAGCAGGAAGTGTCAGGCAAGAGGTGGTGCAAGAAGAAGCACCTGGACTCCCCAAGTAGTCCATCAACAAAGATACTGACCTGAAGGATGGAGAAGGATCCCCTAAGTCCTCCTCCTTCAGGTCACTTTCAGGACACCTCCTTTGGTGATCTTTTGGCGCTTCTTCACCAGTGTGTGTTGGCTGGGCGACTGAGGTCCCTTCTCCAGAGGATTCATTAATTTTGGAGGTCTTTAGCATGGAACCATCCACACCCTGCGGGATTGCCCTTATGGATGCACTCATAGATCTGGTTTCTTAGAGGGTGTGGAAGGAACCCAGCACTGTAGAGATGATCCCCAAGAAGCCTGACAAAATTCATTCCCCACCCAGGATCAGCAGCACTGGAGTAATGGTCCAGCCATGGATGCTATTGTGGTGGTGCCCACCACAAAGAAGGAAATCTCTGAGTAGAGTTTCTTGGTCAGTTCCTCAAACAGAGATTCTCAGGCTTTGGACTGACTAAGGAATTGCTCTTATTCCTCTGGAACATTTGCTTTAAGGACACTTAACTATCTTTCCCACGTGAGAAAGCTTCAGTGCGATCTATTGAATGAAGTGTGTAGGAATGTTAAGGCACAGCAGTCTCCAGAGGTTCAGAGGCTGCTGGAGAGTCAGTTGTCCACTCTCTAGACTATTGCCAATGTTTCCATGAGGCTAATCTCTAATGCAGCTGATGGAGAATTTCAAGCAGCTGTCCCCAGCACTGCCATTTGATGCCACACTTAAATGCAGTTGTGGAATTTTGCGGACTGTTTGAAAGCATCTGTTATTAATGCCCCAGTCTATGTTTCTTCCTTATTGGGAACAAAGATTAAAGACACTCTTACTAGGAGCAAGCAAGGCAGGAAAATGCTTTCTGCTGTCAGAGTGTGTTTTGCCAACCCTCAATGAACCTTCTCACAGAATCAAAGGGGGCAAACTTCTCTTCTTTAGGAAGTCACAGCAGCCTTACCAAGATGCTCCTTATGAGAGTTCCCCTTGCAGTGGGAAGGTAGGACCATAAAGGACAGCACCATTGGGGCAGGCATGGTCTGCAGAACCAGGCCTTTCACTGAGCTTCCCTTCAGACAGCCCTTCCAGCGAATCTGAGGGGTTGCCTGACTGTCCTGCCCTGGAGGCATTTGGGGGTCGCTTGGCTGTTCACCAGAAGCTTGGGAGGCCATCTCTTCAGATGCATGGATGTTTGAGTCATATCCAGAGGCTATACCATTCCATTTTTAGAAGTACCAAGTTTTGGTCAGAAACGTCACCTAGTCATTACACCTCATCAAAAACAGCACACAGTAGTAGACATTCAGAATCTGCTGTCAAATCGAGTCATCCAAGAGGTCCCACCAGACAAATGAGGATCTGGGGTCTACTCTGGGTTCTTTCTGGTGCCCAAAAAAGAACAAGGACCTGAGGCTGATTTTGGATTTGAGCAAACTAAATCCCTTTGTGCAACAAACCAAATTCTGGATTGTCACAGTGCAACCAAGTCTACTTCTGCTAAGGATGGATGACTGGCTGCGCTTGATAGACATCAAGGACACCCATCATATCTATACAGAGAGATGTTCCAGGAGGCTCCTGTGCTTCCGTCTGGGGGCCAGTCATTATCACTTCAGAACCCTAGCACTTGGTGTCACCCCCCCCCCCAGTGTTCACCAAGTGCGTAGTGGTGGTGGCAGTCTGGCAATTTTTGAGCCACATGGCAGCTTCTATAGGGTTGGTCTCCTTAGCAAGGTGCCACATAAGGGCTCTGCAGTGGACATATTTGACTTATCCAGTGGACCTTCCTGTCGGGTTGACAAAGGTTTGTTGTGGTCAGAATCGAAAGTGGTTAAAGTCATCCTTGTTGACCAACAGGAAACCATTTGTTATTTCCATCCTTCAGCCATGGTCACCATGGATGCCTTCCTTCATGGGTGTGAGGGTGTTTTGAAGGGAGGGATGGGTGAAGGGTCCTGGTCAGAGGCCAATGTTAACATCAATGTGAAGATGAGAGCTGTCCTCCTTGCATTGCAGGCCTTTCAGGATGTCCTCCCCAGTGGTGTGATTTCAATTCAAATAGACAATATGTTTGTTGTCTGATATCTGAACAAACTGGGGGGAACAGGTTCTTGTCCTCTGTGTCAACAAGCTATGAGGATTTGGCAGTGGGCGATCTCATTTCAGTGGTTTCTAATCGCAGTGCAAATCCCTGAGAGGTCCAACATTCTAGCAGAGAGTTTGAGCAGGCTCATTATTTTTCCTCATGAGTGGTCTCTGAATACAAGGGAAGTAGCTTGGATTTTTCTTCCCCATTCCACTCCAAATACAACAGCTATTATGCCTTAGTATTTCCTCAGGAGCAGTTACCCAGAGATGCTCTTCTTTATGCTTGATCCTTGGGTCTGCTTTACGCATATCCTCCAGCTGGCCTGATAATCAGATTTCTTCAGAAGGCAGCCTATTGCAGAGCAACAGTGATCCTCATAGCTCCCTTCTGGGCTCATCAGGTGTGGATCCCTTTTCTGTGGCCTGGTTATCAATACCCTAGCTGGGATCTGGATCCCACTCCAAGTCTTATTTCTCATCCATCAGGTCTGGATTCACCTAATTTTCCCTGAAGTCAACTACATGGCTTCTCCAGTTCCCTTGATAGCCAGAAATGCCAAGCTATCAGACAGTGCTGTGCATATTTTGCCCTGTTCCCAGAAGTGGTCTACTAGAAAAGTGTATACATGTAAATGGAAATGCTTTGCGATGTAGGCATACTCTTTAGGTTTTGATCCTTTTTTCTGTCCCTTAGAGTTAGTTTTAGATTTTCTTTCTGAGTTGTTTAATTTGGGCAATAACTTTTCTGAGATTAAGGTACAACTGTCGGCTATATCTAATTATCATATTGTCAGGGACAGTGTCCCCTTAGCTGCTCTAAAAATTTCCAAAGCATTTTACAAATGTGCATTTCTTTTGCACCTTCCTGTTTGGGACCCTGTCCCACCATGGGATTTACCTTTCATGTTGCAAGTCCTTGCAGGTCCTCCCTTTTTGCCCTCTGCTTTGTCAAACTTAAAGTTGTTGTCCTGGAAGACTTTGATCCTGGTGGCTGTTACCTCAGCCAGGAGAGTGCCCTAGCTACAAGCTCTGGCTGGTATTCATTCATACTTGGTGTTCCACAAATGTAGGGTCTCTCTTTGCATGAACTGTTCTTTTCTTCCTAAGGTGACCACCAAGAGTAATTTGAATTGGTGTATTCATCTGCCTGTATTTTTTCCTAATTTTTCAAACAAGGGCAAATACTTGCTGCATTGTTTTGATATGCATAGACAATTGAGATTTTACTTGGACAGGACAAAGTCTTTTAGAAATTCCAATCAGTTTGTTTCTTTTTCAAAATCCAAATTGGGGAGGCCTGTGTCTAAGGTTACATTATCCAAATAGCTGTCAGACTGTATTTCCTTTGCTTATACCTTGACAGATAAGACGTTACGTGCTGAACCTTAGGTCGCTCCACTAGAGCAATAGGTACTTCTACAGCCTATTTCTCTATAGCTTTCTAAGATGATGTGTGTGCAGCAACAACTTGGGTGGGCCCTCACACCTTTGATTCTCACTACAGGCTGGACATTCAGTCTAGATCCAGGGCTTCTTTTGGCTCCACCATGTTGCGGAATATCCTCCCATATGTCCTATCTGGGATTTTACGTGGCTGGGGACTCTATCCCACAGGTTGACGTCAGATGAAGAAGGCAACATCAGATACGAAAGTTATGTACTTATCATAAAGATAGATCTGTGTTGTCTGTCTCTGTTTAGTTCAGCCTCCCCCTTCCTGCCCCCACCTTTTTTTGGCAAGTTTCTTGTCCTTTGATGATGATGAGTGGGAGAGGTTTTATTGCTCCTTTTTCTTGGAGTCTTTCATCCTCTTTCTTTATGTTGGAATTATACCTTGATATTAGATTGAGACACTAGGGAGTGATGGGTTATGGGTGGGGGAGGCAGAGCCCAGCGAGGTGAAGTCTTGTGGATTTGGCTGGTGCCAGATTCAATAGCCTGCAGGTTGAACCAGATGGAGGCAGACAACATGAATCTGTCATTATGGTAAGTACATAAATTTCATTTATTGATATTTAACAGTTTGTATAGTTTATCAGTCTTATTTACTTTTGCATGAGCACTCTAAGATATTAGCACACATATGTCAGTGACGTCCTTTATACACATTTTCACATTGAGTATTTTAATTCAAGGTCAGATTTAGTTTCCGGGTTAGCTCAATTGAACTGGTTAATTATTGAAAAACTTCCAAAAAATTCATGGCAATATAAAAGAGAAATATTGTCAGAATCAATGTTACTTTTAGCCTTTCTGTTTAGCTACTATCCAGAGTAAATTTCTTTGCTTCACTTCATTCATGCCCTCGCTGCTAGCAGCCCTGTTCCATTATGCCAGTGCCAAGAAT
This sequence comes from Protopterus annectens, assembly GCF_019279795.1. Classification (NCBI taxonomy): domain Eukaryota; kingdom Metazoa; phylum Chordata; order Ceratodontiformes; family Protopteridae; genus Protopterus; species Protopterus annectens. Next base: position 295,748,213 of record NC_056751.1, on the reverse strand, counting down.
ATCCCATTGTGCTTATATTCCACCACATATTAACACATGAGCCAAGCTAAGGCTTTACAAGTATTATGGATTACATGGTGATGCAAAACAGTGAAGGCTGGAGTAGGCATCTTTCCTGAGTGAGCCAATATCTGCTGTACTGCTGTGAGAGTCAGAATGCACTGTGAAAGTCGGATTTTGCCTTCCTTCTCAAGTACTTAACAGGGAAGATATTGTCTAAGAATAAGACTGAATATCCATCATTAGATCACTGTTGCAGGCGCCCTAACAGATAAGATGTATCCTACTAAGGATACCTTATGTCTAGGCAGTATACCGATTCTAAGGTGCTCTTCCTTCGTGTGACGTATGTATGTACATCTGACTTTAGACTTCGGCATGAGGAGTGCATACTGGTACTTGAGGAATGTGTGAGAGCAAAAATCCTCTAAACTTTTTTGCCACCAATTTGGGAAGCAGGACTGTCTCGAGTTCTGTCTGTCAGCTATATGGAAAAGTCCAGTTGCCTTTATGAAGGGCAAGCTAAATACCCCATTGTGGAGCCTTCCTCATTGGTCAGTTTTTCTCTTATTGAACTTTGTCATCTGAGAGTGGAAAATGTCTCTGTGGTATGAAGATCCCTTATAAAGACAGGCATACTCAGTGTCTTTTTTTTTTTTTTTTTTTTGACAAGAGCTGCCCATAATACTGAAGACTGTTCTCTCAGGCATTCACTCCTAAGATCATTAGAAGCTGTTTGTCATCACTGAAAAATTGCTTTGAGAATAAGCACTTACACAATTTAGTGCACAATAGTATGCAGTCCAAAGCGCCTTCCTTGTGTGTCCTTTCTCAGCTCAACAAGAAACTAAAGAAACAAAGAAGACATCAGTTAACCCATTTCTTTCTCAAGGTCATATTCAAACATCTCTATTGAGACAGTTGATAAGCTCACAGACCATTTGACTTCTGGGTCTGTTCTCACTGTTGCAACCCCTTTGGAGGCCAACATGGAACAGCCTTCTAGAATGTCCAGTCTGATTGTTGAGATGTCTGTAAAAACCACAAATGGAGAGCCTAGGCTGTTAATCCCAGAGAGGCTATATGGTATTCCTCGAGTACTAATTAATGGGGACCTCCTAGGCTCCCTTATGGAATTATGTCTGGGGTTAGATCCTGCAGGTGTGGTTTCTGTAGTAGTCTCCAATAAAGAGAAAACAAAATATATTTCCTCTCCTGTTACCAGTGTTCCCAGGTATCCTCAACAGGAATGGAAGGACTTTTTTGATGAACTTTTTAAACCTACCCTTATGACTTTGAACCCTATATGGAACTTTTCTACACATTTTATCCCCTCAGAAAAGGAAGTGAGATACTTCCTTAGAATCAGATTGTGAACCTTTGGACTACTTTCATTTGCTATCCCTTTCTGGTTTTGAGTTTGAACCTGAAGATACCTTATCCTCAGACTCACGTGAAGTACAACTTTTTTTTGTGGACACCATCCAAAAGATGATTCAGCATTTTATCTCAGAGGGTAAACAGCTTTCAAAATTGCAATAGGAGTTTGAGAAGTAAGGAAAGAGTAGGATTATGGATGCAAGTCCTTAAGTAGAAGAGCAGCTATACAGAATATTATGTTCATAAAACAAAAAAGTATTCTAAGAACGTGGGAATGATAAAAAGGAGATTTTACCAACATGAATGACTGCAAGTAAGGGTATATAAAATAGGCAAGAGAGGCTGGAATTTACTGTGAAAAAATAGCAAAGGAACCAAGATATTGGGGGCAATTTAACTAGGGAGAGAAAGGTAACTGTGTAGGATGATGACCAGCAGAAGTTTGCTTTAAAGGTTTGAGACTACCTTCCTTATTAGGGATTGATAACAAAACTCCGGTAAAGAGAAAGGGATAAGGGAGTGCTCAGTGCAAGACGAGCTCTGGTAGAAATTTTAATTGAATCTAGATTAGATGTTACTGTTAAAAGGGGATAATTAGTAGGGCATATAAAATATTGCATGTTAACTGTAATAATCAATCAGAGGAGATTAAGATTGGGAAGAGAGGATGGAAAAGTGATATATAAAAGAACAATGGGAGGACATCTGTATTGCTCCCAAGTACGCAGTAAAGTCCAGAAGGGTTAGAATTTTTTGCTTGGAAGTGTTTGCGTAGGCAAACCAAAACAGACTGCAGATAATTTTCTGCAAGTAGATAGGAAAATACTCGAGGTGTGATGGGGCAGGGAGAGGTGATTGGGAGCATGTTTTTGGAAATGTTGTGTGTTGCCAGATTTAAAAAATTCTTAAGAGTACTTAATCAGAAATGTTTGTGGATAAAGTGGTTGTAACTAAGGAAATTATTCTTTTGAGTTGGGATACAGGATCTGAATTTCCAAGCCATAGTAATGCCAATGTTGTTGAATGTAGAAAAACAATTACTATAAGGATGCCACAAAACAATTACTAGAAAATGGAAATCAAAATCTAAACCAACTGTAATTGAAGAACTGAATATTGTAAAAGAACTAAAAGACCAACAGATGGGATGTTTAGAAAAAGGAAGGAGCAAGTACATAGAAATAAAAGGAATTTGTGGGAAGAATGCATGCAGAATACATGTTCAGGAAAAGGAGAAGTGAGGTTTAAGGGAAGGCAAGAATTGCACAGTTTGGGTAATGTTGGAGTGAATGATAGTTGAAAAGGCAACCTATATATATGATGCATGAAAATGAAAAATGTTTACATCCGTCGCAGTCTGTGGGTTATCAGATCAAATTGAATCAGAGGCTGACAGTCAGAATGTGGCTCCAAAGCTCAAACTCCATACATGACATGTCACTGTTCTGCACCAAAACCTCTAAGTTGTCTAGAATCACTCCCCAATTTCTGTTAATGCCCAAAATTGTATCTAATCCCACTTCCAGACCATCAGTAAGTGCAATTATCCACCACTACCTCCGAAATTATCCTTTCAATCTTCTAACAAAAATCTACTTGACATTTATAAGACTTAACAAAAACTGCAGTCAAAGGGTTTACTAACACTGTGCAGCAAAAGTCTGGAATACAATCCATGCACCAGTCAGAGCAATACATAAAATTCTTTTGAGATGCAACTAAAAGAATTCCTCTCTGACTCCTGGCTTTGGACATGCTGCTCTCCTGGCTAAGAATTTCAGTTCCAACTCCTCTAATACCTGTGCACGCCCTCTCTCTCCTTTTCCTTGTTTTTATTTCTCTTACTCTTAGTCTTGGTTTTACTCTCTGTTTCTCCTGTCTCTCATATTTACTTCACTTATTCCCTCTAACAAATACTTATTTCTCAATCTTGACTCCCTTCTCCTCCTCTTTATCTGTTTTTGAATGTTCCACTCTGACGTTTGCATTATGAGCGAGTAATAAACTCTTGCACTTATAGCATGTCAACATGTTTCAGCGTTGCATGATATTGTATTTATCTTGTTTTAGTTATGGCATATTCAACATGTCATGTATTAATATTTGTATTAATCTGTGTATTTACCATATATTGCAATATCTTGTCATTTATCTCCTATGTATGTGCATTTTTTTATTCGTCCATTTGTAGAGCTTTTCTGCTGAAAATGGATAAAATTATCCAAGCCAATAAATAAATAATCACCTCATATCTCATTTGCTGCACTTGACGACAGACATGGTCTCTGGAGCTCTGCTTCAGATAAGTGGTTTAAAGTGTTTTTCAGCTGTGTTTAGTGTGAGTTCAGGGTTGTTTTTTTCCTGAATGTCTGATACATAGGCATTTTTTTAGTTTATTATTGGGATTTCAAGTTGTTTGACTCTCGTGTGTTGTGTGAGGTAGGAGTGATTCTATAGTGATTGACATTATGGCAGAGAAGACGCCAGGATTCAAAGAATGCATCGAATGTAGTCACTCAGGACTTGCATGTGATGTGTGTGTGTGTGTGTGTGTGTGTGTGTGTGTGTGTGTGTGTGTGTGTGTGTGTGTGTGTATACTGTCTAGGAGCTGATCACTTAGTCCAGGATTGTGAGGCCTGTGCCTCCTGCGGGTCAATGGCCTTGGTTGACAGATGCTCCCTAGATCTTGTGTCATGCATCATCTTGTTCAGAAGTAGCCTGTATCACAAGACCTTGAGCAGCCCCAGACCTGGATGCTGCTCCATGGCTTCTGCATCTCCTCCCATATCACCACTCGCCGGAGAAGCACAGGAAGCACCTGTGTAAGTGGAGGCACCAAGACTCCTCTTAGAAATAGTTTATGGATGAGAGTGATCTCAATATGGAGGAAAGTTGCCTGAAATCATTTGACAGTCTGACAGAGTTTTTGAGGCAGAGAGGGTAGGTTGGACCATTGAAGCGCTTTCCCCTGAGGAGATGGGATTTCTTGAGGCATTTGGTAAAGGCCTTCCCCCAAGTCCTGAGTGGTACCCCCACCAGATGCTCTCATCAATTTAGTGTGTAGTCGTGGAGAAGAACCACATGTGATGAACCCCATCCCTAGAAGGCCAAACAAGATTTTGTTTCCATCTAGGAACCAGGCACATTGGAGCAAGGGACCTGTATTCAATGGCACTGTAGTAGTCGCAGCCACCAAAAAGGAACTCTTAGAGAGGAGTACATCTATCCATCCATCCTCCGAACAGAGAGTTTAGAGTGTTGGACAGTTTCAGGAAGCACATGCATGCTTCAGCCACCTTTACTTTTTATGTGCAGAACTGCATGGCACACTTGACCAGACTGCAAAGGAACTTGGTAATGAGGTTGCCCAGTCTGTAGCATCCCTTATGAGAGTCAAGACTCATAAATCCATTTAGGCCTAGTTGGCTACCATGTTGTCACTTTTATATGTCTATTTGCTTGTTATCTAATGCTATGCGTGGTACGGCCAGAGATCAGGCACTGGCATGCTCCTCTGTAACTTTGTGAAGTGCATTAAGTCATCCTTTTTAAATACTCCATTTGACGGTTCCCCTTTGTTTGGACTTAAACTTTAAGGATACTGTGATAAGGAGTGACTAGGATGGCAAGATGTCTGACATGGGGGGGTCTGCTTTTCTATTCCACATCAGAACTTTCCCTGCAATCAGAGAGGAGTTAAGTAGTTATTCTTCTGAAATTCCCAATAATTTTTCCAGGACATGTGATAGTGCCCCCAGGGGAAGAGGGGGGAACTTCAACAGATGTTGCCCTAGCGGTTGGAGTGGTCTGAAAAATCAGGGTTTTAGGGGACCTTTCTCCAACAAACCCTTTCAGTGCTTCTGGAGGAAGTCTGGGGGAGGTGGGCACTTGGCTGTCCACACTTCAGCTTGAGAAGCCATCACCACAGATTTCTAGGTATTGAGAGTCTTTGCCTTTTCAGGTTTCCCAACATTTCATCAAAAGATCCTTCTGGACATCTCATCTATCAAAGGGAAGCAGTGAGAGAGATATAAAAGCTGTTAAAAACATCATCCAGGAGGTCTCACCAGTCCAGGAAGGATCCAGGGTCTATTGAAGAATGTTATTGTTGCCAAAGAAAAACAATGACCACAGACCCATATTGGACCTAAGCAGATTAAACGTATTCATCAAACAGACATATTTCAGATGGTAACTGTGCAGTCCTTTCGACCTTTGCTGAGGAAGGACAACTGGATGTACTCTGTAAACCTCCAGAATGACTATTATCACATGATGATAGTAAGACAGTTCACAAGGTTTCTGTGCTTTCAGCAGTTTAAAGCACTGATCTTTGGTCTCACCACAGCACCCTACCCCCTCCAGGTGTTCATCAAGTGTATGGCAGTGGTAGCAGCTCATCTCAGGCTGCAGGATTCCAGATTTTCCTTACCTGGATGACTGGCTCATTACAGCAACCTAAAGAGCATTGCTAGTTCAAGAAAGAGACTTCTGTGTCTTGAGGCCAGTCAAATTCTTCCTCAGAGGCCACCTGCTTCTCTGATTCTTTCCCTCCTAGGTTCAGTGGCTGTCACCATTTTTTACTTCCTGTGGTCGGGTTTACACTTCAGTGGACTCATGGTCCAGGGGTCTCTGAAGACACATTGAATGCAGTACTGCATAAGACTCCTGGAGGTTTGTCACCATCACATTTCATGGTTCCTGACGACTGACATTGTGTTGGCAGGATATCCCTTTATCTATTTCCCAGCTACAGCCACAGTAACTTCCTATGCCTCCTTACTGGAGTGGGGAGACATTTTGAGGAAAGGTCCCAGTTAGAGGCCAACCTGCGCATCAGTGTTTTGGAAATGGGAGTAGCCCTTCTGATGATGTTGACTTTTCATGACTGTCTTCCTGAAGGTGTGAGATCATTCAGACTGACAATTTGTCAGTTATCTGGTAGATCAGCAATCAAGGTGGAACCCAGTCTTAGCCCCTTATATTGGTCAGCCGTGAGGGTGTGGCAATGGGCGATGTCTTTCCAATACTTTTTGATAGCAATGCATATCCCAGTGGACATGCTAAGTCAGAGTAAACTGATACATCTTGAGTGGTCCCTCAGTCAGTCATTGGCAGCAGAGATTTTCATCCGCTGTGGCCAGCTTTCCTGTGACATGTTTGCAACTCCTCACAGCACCATATACAATAACTTCTTTACATTGATCCTTCAGAAGAGACAGTCAACAAAGGGATACTCTAGTCCATGCTTGGTCCCCAGGTCTCTTCTGTACATATCCACTGAATCCTGTAATCATCAAATTATTACAGAAAGCAGCATGGTGCAAAGCGACTATGAGCCTCATAGCCTAATTCTGGCCCAGACAAGTTTGATTTCCCTTCCTGTGGCCTCACCTGATTTACTCCCTTAGGTTCTGGATCCAACTCTTGCAGATCTATGTTCCCTCAGACTAGCCACTTGGTTATTCCACTCCCAATGATGACCAGAAATCCCCAGCTATTTTCCAGTATCATGCATATTATTTCCTCATCTCAAAAGTCTTCGACCAGGAAAAGTTATGGTAGTAAATGGAAAAGTATTAGAACTCGGACTGTTGCTTGAGGTTTAGATCCATTTTTATCTCCTTTAGATATAATTTTAGACTTCTTAGCTGGTCTTTTTCAGTCAGAGACCAACTGCAGTACTATCAAGTTTCAGCTGGTGGCCATTTCTAACTTAATCCTGGTCAAGATCCTTATCCTACTGCTTCCTTGAGGTTGTCTAAAACTGTCCTGGAGGGACCTGACTTTTTGCTGCAGACTTTAACCAGAGCAAATTTAAAGTTTCTGTCTTGGCACACCCTGTTCTTGATTGCAGTTACTTCAGCTTCTTTTAATAGCAGAGACCCAGCCCCCTGTGCCTAAAACTCCTGATAGATACTAAAACATCCCAAACAGTTACAAATGTCTGTTCAAGAACTCTTCTAATCCTGCAGTTATTTTTGTTGATTCAGAAAAAAACATCTAATCTTCTTCCATCAATGAAAGTTTTAGCAAATGGTAAAGGTAGTTGAGCAAAAGACAAGTACAGAAAGTTTTTGCTTCTGCTACATTAGCTTTCCATGTTATTAATTCTCTGACCTGCCTGATTAGGTACCCTTTACCCATTTCTGACAATATTTCAAAGCTTATTCCTAATCTTTCGGCCAGTGGCTCTAGATCCTTGCAAAATATGATTTCTTCTGCTTCTCGGGTTGCACATGATGTGGTGGATGCTACTTCCAGGGCAGCTGTCACTGCATTTGTTCTTAGGTTGTCCTGGCTCTGATTCCAGTGATTAACTAAGGATGTTAAAGCTAAGCTTTTAGGTCTTCCTTTTGTATAAGTGTTACCTAGGTGAACCTCATTCTGCTGAGATTCCAAACAAAAAAAAAAAAATAGGAGAGAGGGGTGCATTTTGCAGGTCTTCAAGCAACTTTTTATTTCACTTGTTCCAGCATTCAAAGAAATTACTCTCCCAAACTAGACCCCTTGTAACGCAAAAATCTTAACATAACAGTAATTCCAAAATAAGTGGCAAGACGAGCCAAAGTCTGATTTTAAAGGAGTCCAAGATCCTTTCTCAGACAGTCCTAGTTCATGACTATTCCCCTGTTCTTCCACCACCTTGAGCTTCTATCTTCCAACCTTTCAGGCAACTTTCTGTCATTCTACCCTTCTAGAAAAGGCACAACAGATACTTGTGTCTTGAAAAAAGGTATAGGCTGCAAGGGAATTCAGCCCCTCTTTCACTTGGAATTCCAAATATTTCTTCAAACCAATAGCTTCTGGTTCCTCCTATCATTTCTGACCTCTGACCCTTTACATCATGGAATAATAGAATCTGTCCCACACCATCATAAAAGAATGTGATTTTACTCCAAACTTTTCCTTGTTTCAAGACAATAAGGTACTCCATGGTCAGTTCTGGATTTGACTGCATTCAGCATCTTTTAGACGGTTCCAAAATTGAAGATATTAACACTACAAAGTCGTCTATTTGATTTTCCCAGTGCTTTTTTTGGTTATCTTGGACCTGAAGGATGCTTACCTTCATGTCCGTATACATCTATATCACAGGAAATTTTTAAGATGCCGTGTTTTGGAATATCACTTTTAATTTACTGCTTTGTCTTTTGGGCTTTCCACTGCTCTTAGAGAATTCACAAAGTGCTTAGCCCCTGTCATAGAATTTTACAGAGACAGAAGCATCCACATTTGTCCTTATCTGAATGACTTCCTTACAGAAGATTCCTTGAGACTTGCAGTTTGCTGTCATTCTGATCCTAAAATTCAACTGGTCCAGTCTTCACCACTCTCACTCTAGTATTTCTAGGCTCTCTCCTCAGTACATCCACAATAATGAACTTTCTTCCTTTAGAGAAGACTAGACTCTGTTCTTGCCAGACTTCTTTATCCTTGACAAACCTTTCCCTGACTTCTGCAAGCAGGGCCGGCCTTAGCTGAAACGGCACGCTAGACGAAGTACTGCTGTGGTGCCCCTTAAGCCCCACCCACACCGTACTTAAGGAACACCCCATTTGAGCCACGCACACAGATGGGTCACTCTCAACAAAGGCACTCCAGTTTTTCATCCAGTTCCTCTTAAAGAGGGCCAGTGAGGATGAAGAACATGTTCTAGAGGCTATGAACTCTTGTTTCAAAAGATTGAGATACCACTGTAGTCCTCTCACATGCAGTGTCCTTGCAGTTAGTACTTAGTTTTGAAACAGAGAAAAGTCTGTCAACTAAACCTCTCGTAAAGCAAGACTATCAAGAAATATTTTGCATTTAGAATGATCCCTACAGTTGTCTGAAGAAAACTGAAAGACAGACCAAGATAAACAGGAAGTAGTTTGCTGAACAGCAAGGTAGAAGCATTGGAGGGAGATGGTCTGACTCCAACAAACACCCAACTAAACACAGAAGTGGTAACAGACGTGAATGTAAAATAACAGTGATGATTCACTTTTTTGAACCTTTTACAACAAAAACATTGTAGTTAATGTAGTATACACAAGCTTTAAATAAATAATAATAAAACTAAACTTTAAGTATCAGCATTGAGATGTAGAACAGGTTCACATCTTGATGCAGTTAATCCATTTGTCAAACAATACACAATATTCCTAAATCTTTATGATTTACTTTAAACAGTATAAGAATAGCAGTATGTTTTATCTTTACTCCATTATAAAAGAACTGGAAAAAAACCTTCACTGGGAGCATTTCTACCTCAGTCTTTTCAATTAAAAAAAGAATACATCATAATAACTGCAATACTGATTGCCATAATGCTGAGAGTGAATGGACCAACAAAAACATATATAAATATTATGTATATATCTGTCTTTCTTTATATATCTGATATGCATCTGATGTGGTTCTCCCCAAGCCTCCGCTGAAAATTGGCCTCATTCCAAGTCTCACCATATATGTACACAAATGTTAAATAAAATTCAAAATTGCACTTCTATACACTATGCACGATCTACAACAAGCTCCCCAACAGGCAGTGTAGAAAATGCTGAAAAGGATTAACCTTTGATGAAAAAGAAGGAAATTGGGATGAAGTGAAAGTGAATGGCAGCTAAATATCTGGCATAGTGAATCAGGCCATAATGAATAGCTATTTACTGTAGCAGGTCACAATCAAATCCATATTTTGTGAAGGGTGGCACCAGAGTGGGGTATTAAATGAGCTTAGTCATGACAAAAAAAAACACTGCTAAAAAGGTAAGTTGTGGTCAGTTTATATATATATATATATATATATATATATATATATATATATATATATATATATATATATAAACCAGCACATATGAAATACTCAATGTTAAATTACATTCCCATTCTACATCCAAGTTACATTCTCATTCTACATTCAGATTACATCTCCATCCTACATTCAAATTACATTCCCATTCTACATACTTGTTTGCTGTGAGATGCAATGAATATTCACTCAGAGTACTGCAAACTGAAAACAAATTCACCTATTTTATAAAGTCACACTGTCACACTACAAATATGACATCTTCCACCCCATTTTTACAAAGTTCACTGCTGCACATTAAGTATCCAACATCACTCAGACCCACAGATACACAGCGCTATTCCTCCACAATGGCGAGAATGCCAAGTGAATTGAATTATTTTTTCATATATGTCTTAATCAATAGGTATTTTTAACTTCAGCAACATGTGATCTACAAAACCTACCACCACTACCAAATACCTTTGCAGATAACTGCACTGATTAACTTTCATAGCCAGGCTGTGTATAAATATTGCACACTTAGTAAATATAGCACATGTGTACAGTATATTAAAAACAATTGTAACATCATTCTCAAAGCAGAGCAGAATCTCAACAGCTTGTTACAAAATTTCTGGGTGTTAGCAACTCAACAAAAACTAGAACTGGTGCAGTGTGAGAAAACAGACTCAAATCATAAGAACAAAAAAAAAACTATTAACTGTTCTGTAATAGAAGTACAAGTTTGAATTCAAAATGCAGTTTAGGGAGAGTTAAGAAACTAAACTGACTGCATTCTTACAGTCATGATACCTCAGGAGCACACACGAGTTTTAATTTGTTCAAAATGCTGAAGTCTGTGATGCACGCAGCATGCTACATTATTATCTGGCTAGCTTAATTATCTTTTGGCAAAAAGGAGATTTTCTGGACCCTAACAACATTTAAAACATCTGCAGAAAGTTGGTACCTGAACTTTTATTTTATTAATTCTTGTTATTACCTGGCAAGATTCACAAGGTACAGTTGTTGAGAAACATCCTCACTATAGATTACCTTGTGGGTCTTGCCAGGTAACAAAACTAATAAAAATAACAGCAATTGCCAATCCAACTGCCTCAACAGCATTTTAAACCAAAAATAAAAAAAACACACTAAGTGCATGCATGCAGTTACAAGCTGTTAGGCTCACTCACATTCACATTCACATGTCACATTCCTCATTCGTATAGATTACCCTGTTAGTCCCACACCACTCATATCCTTTCTTGTTTCATGAATATCCACATATTGTGGGATTTTTAATCCCACCATTTTCATTTCGGATGAGGGGGCTGTTTAAGACAGCTTTCAGCTTCAGTGCAATTACTAAAAAGTAATTTTCGTTTACTGGTTAATAATTTTTCTGCTGAACTTGTACATTTATACTATTGAATTAATTTGAATATATATATATATATTACTAGTACAGTTTTTCCTCCAACTTGAAAAAATACCAGATTCCAGTTAACAGATGGCCTTCATGTACTGACTTTAACAGGGGCATACAGTACATTTTTTGGAAGCACAAAATGAAAAGTGCACTTAAAAAAAAAGTAAAACCCACCCCAAGCTCTATATTTTCAGAGTTAAGCTTCAGCTTGCTCTGGAGAGCTGCAAAATCACCCGTCTCTCCAAACGGATATCTTATCTCATCTTACAAATGAGATTTCCCAGATGAATTATAGTAGAATAAAATGTAGATCACAAAAACAGATGAATTTTTGAACGGGAATCCCTAACATAAGCGTGAGAGAGAACCTGCCCGATGAGCAGTACATATATTTGAAGCCGACTTACCTTAAGCCAAACAAAAGCAATGAAGATAAGGTGCAACTGCACAAAATAAATCCCTAGAATCGCTGTTTGTAGCCCACGTGGTGAATAGTACCACGCCGATGAGGATATAGATGCAAGGGAAGGAGGGGGGAGGGAATGGAACAACACTGTAGGGGGGCGTGCTATGTATCATGGTGGAAATCATGCATTGGACTACAAAAGTGGGGGAGGGCGCAAATGGGATGGTGAAACTAAACTAAAGTTAAGAAATGCAAAGTAAGCTAAGAAATGCGAAGTAAGTTAATTCCACTAACTGCGCCCTTTTTAAGGCTGGCCTAAGGCCGGCCATGTCTGCAAGGGAGATTGAGAGCCCGGGGTAGCATGGTATCCAGAATGCAAAAGATTTCATTTGATAGGCTGCAAATGAGGAAGATCCAGTGGTACCTAGAATCTTGATGAGCAGAGCACTGTCATTCCCAATTCCTCTCTTGCCTTTTGTGAAGAAAGAAATTTTTAATGGAATAGTCTGATAAGAGCAAATCCAGGAATTCCTTTTCTTACACCCCCTGTCCTCTGCAAAAAGCTTCAGCAGACACATGAAATGTGGCCTGGGGAGCTTGATCACAGAGGTTCATAGTACAGGGACTGTGGTCAAAAAGGAAAATGAGAGACTCTATAAGCATAAAAGAAATGAAAGCATTGATTCTTGCTCTTTACTCTCTCCATCACCTTTAGTCCCCAGGAACAGTCCAGGTTTTAACAGACGTCACACTGGTAATGTGGTACATCAACAAATAGGAGGTACAAAGTCATAACACCTGTTAAGATTGGCAGTGATTGTTTGTGACATTGCAGTTCAGCATACTGTATTCTTCCAAGGAGTTATATAATCTCAGAACAGAGCAACTTTGCAGAATAACTGACCAGATCAAGGGCAGACCCTCACAAACTGATGCTAAACAGAGACGTGTTCTTCGCGTTTCACTGTTGCAGTCATTACATTTGGGTAATCCTGCTGGCAGGTTGCCCTCAGTCAGCCTGAATTCCAAAGTCTTGGGTCCTGCTTCGGCTGCTGTCACCCCTTCCCTGACGTCAGGGCGTCAGGGGTATAAAAGAAGCAGCCAACGCCATTTTCTTCAGTCTTTCTTGCTGCGCAGTGCTCTAAGCAGAAGCAGTTCGCAAGTGCCAGTCAGCCGACTCCTGAAATTTTCGTGTTCGAATTTCAGATCCGAAGTCTTCAATAAAGCTAAGTATCCCATTGGGGAAACTTTTTTCTTGCTCCAGGCCGATGTCAGAAAAAGTAAATAATTGTATTTCTTGTGGAAAGCAAATACCTCATAAGGACTTTCATTCTTACTGTATTCCTTGCCTAGGCCCTGATCACAATGTTTCTGGTTGTCGGTTTTGTGCTAGATTTAACCAATGCACTATTAAGCGTTGGTATGATTTTGCTTTAAACTATTTTGGACGCCAGTTTAATTATCCAGAAATGTCGTCGGATAGCCATCTGACTTCCGGAGTTCACAAAAAATGCAAAGAAAAGGAGAGAGATAAACAACCGAGGCCCAAAACCAACGACTAAGGTTCTCCTAAGCCAGTCGCCGGTTCACCAGTTCTCAGTGAGGCGCTTTTGCAGCCCCTGACGCCCGCTACTTTAGATTCGCAGGCTGCTACTGACTCCCACGTGGAGTCGGCCATGCCGCCGGAAACTCAAGGTACTGGAGCCTCAGATACTATTCCCTCAGATGGGTCCGGAGCCACTGTGCAGGCACCGGCTTCTGAGGGTGTATTCAGACCTAAACATCTTTATATTAAACCAACTTCAGCTTCAAAGACTAAAGCACCTTCTAAAGCAAAGAAACAAACTCAAGAGCCACGTGGACAGGCCTCTATGCCCAAAAAACAGATGCTCAAAATGGCCGAAGACTTGATTACCTTGATCAGGGGTTCCCATCCCCCTCCTGATAAGAGGCCTAGCAAGAGACTGCCTATGGATCCTCAGATCAGGTTTCTATTTCTTCTGATTCCTCTTCTGATCAGGGATATTCTCTTCCCCCCATGAGGATTTTGATGCTGAAGAATCTATACCTTCAGCTTCTCCTCCAGAGGACTATTCTTTTGGGGAAACCTTGCATACAATGAGGGAGCATTTCCACTGGGAGAACCAAAATTTTTCAGAATCTAGAAAGAGGCTCAGAGATTTCCTTTTACTTCCTCAACACAAGCCTCTAGCCATTCCACCTGTGTTAGACATTGTAGATGATGTTTTTTTCGGAGTCTAGTCTTACCCCTGACTCCTTACCTCCAGCTCCTCCTAAGCCTGATAGATATTACAGGGTTCCAGACTCTCATAAATTCCTTTTTAAAAACCCTGCTGCAGACCCAGAAACTATTTCACAGGGTCCCAAAGGAGTTAAGGCTTCCGCTGCAAAAAACCCTACCCCCCCTGACAGAGATTCTAGGGCACTGGATAGATGGGGAAAAAAGGTTTACAAATCTGCTACCTTGGCTATAAGGGCCTTAAACTGTCAGTTTCATATGCTCAAATATCAGCAACATGTCAGTATGGCATTGCTTAAACAGAAAATGTTGTTAAACACCGAATGTGCAGAAAAGAAGGAAATGCAGGATTTATTGCATGCAGCTGAACAAGTTGGAAAGCATACTTTGCAATGTGGTTTTGATTCTTTGGAGGCCTCCTGCAGGGCTGCAGTTACGGGTTCTGTAATTAGGAGGCATGCTTGGTTAAAGGAACAAAATCTACCTGATCATGTGAAAGTTAAATTATTAGATGCACCTTTACAGCATGATACTTTGTTTGGTGTTAAGGCAGAAGAGGTGTTGGAGGACAAAGCTAAATCTATGCAAACTGTCAAAGATTTTTTACAAGTACAGCCACCTAGATTTAGTAGACACTGGCCTACAAAGAATTGGTCCTTTCCTGTGTCAGACAGACCTCAAAGGGGCAGATCCAGATGCCGTAGAGGCAGATCTCAGGTGCAAGGTTCATACAGGTCAGAGCAGTGGGGTGCTTCTACCTCCAAAGTTGGAGAAGACAAATCACAACCTTACAGGAAACAGTCACAATGACTTCCACCGCCTGCACCAAGCACTTATCTCCTGGCAGCACCCTTAGGGGGAAAATTAGCATTTTTTTCTCAAAACTGGCAAAGTATAACCCAGGACAAGTGGGTTCTAAACATAGTGTCACAAGGCTACAAGTTCCATTTCCATACCCTGCCAAAGGCAAACGGCTGGCCAGATCTGCAAAAAAAATCAATGGGCAGAGGCACAAAAACAAGTCTCATCCCTCATGAACATGGGGGCCATTCAACAAGTACCAGAGCAAAAGCAGGGACAAGGATTTTACTCAAGACTGTTCTTGGTACCCAGAACGGACAAGGCCTGGAGACCAATACTGGACCTGTCTATTCTGAACACATTCCTGGATATACCAAAATTCAAAATGTTAACTTTGCAGCAGCTACTGTCCATGCTGGGCAAGAATGCTTGGCTTGTGACTTTAGACCTAAAAGAGGTATACCTGCATGTCCCAATCAGACAATCATGCAGAAGATACCTCAGATTCAAGGCTGGCTCAATGCATTACCAATTCTCTGCACTGCCCTTTGGCTTATCTACTGCACCCAGGGTCTTTACAAAGTGCCTGGCACCAGTAATTGCATTCTGCAGACAAAGAGGAATACAAATATATCCTTACTTGGATGACTGTCTAATTCAAGCAGAGAACAAGGACATTCTTCTACAGCAGCTGGCATTTGTGAAAAGGCTTCTAACATGCCTAGGGTACACAGTCAACGAAAAGAAATCAAAACTAGTACCCTCTCAAGAGATAATATTCCTGGGTGCAAGCTTAAATACAGCTGCCCAGATGGCTTATCTCATGCCAGATAAACAAAGGCAACTGACTACCTATTTCAAGATGTTGGCAACAAAGGCCCAGTTATTTGCAAGAAAAAATCTGCAGGCTTTGGGCTTCATGGCATCCTGCATCCCACTAATTCCATATGCAAGACTGCATATGAGGAAACTTCAAAGTTACCTAAAAAGTGTTTGGACTCAACATTGCCACAGCCTGGAGACAATGATTACTTTCTTTCCCTGCCTGCAACAAGAGTTTCGATGGTGGGAGAAGGCTTGCCACCAGAACAAGGGACAGCCATTCACATTTCCCCCAGTCAGGCAGACACTAACAACGGATGCATCAGATTATGCCTGGGGGGCCCACATGGCAGGAAGATGCATTCAGGGCACATGGTCCTCAAACCAAATGCATCTACATATCAATCAAAAAGAGATGGTAGCTGTTCAAAATGCCCTGACAGCCTTCAAGGACCTACTTCATCCGGGACAACTACTGATAAAGACAGACAACACCACGGTCATGTGGTATATAAACAAGTAGGGGGGCACACATTCTTACCCCCTTTGCAGACTAGCCATGACTTTGTGGGACACAGCATTGACTTACCAAGTACATCTGCAGGCACAATTCCTGCCAGGAATGGAAAATACTCTGGCAGACGATTTAAGCAGAAACCTCATGGATGCCCCCGTGTGGCACCTGGATCCACATGTCTTCAGCATGATAACAAGGAAATGGGGATGCCCGGACATAGATCTATTTGCCTCCCCTAACAACTACCAACTAAAAGATTCTGCACAAGGACTTATCACAGATAAGCATGGAAAATGGGTGCCCTGTCTTTCAGCTGGAAAAAAGTCGGTATATGCCTTTCCTCCACTGCCACTCCTCCCCAAGGTACTCCTAAAGGTCAGACAGGAGAAGCCAAAGATGATACTGATTGCCCCAGACTGGCCCCGCCAGTACTGATACCCAGTCCTAAGGAATTTGTCTCAATGGTCAGCTTGGAGCCTACCTCAAATACCCCATCTACTGTCCCAACAAAACAGTCCGATCCTGCACAGCCAACTCAGGACGTTAAACCTAGCAGCATGGCGGATAATGTAATCATACAAAACACACCACTCAGTAAAGCTGTGATGGATGTCATTTTGGAAGCCAGAAGGCCTAGTACTAGAAAATCTTATGCTGGAAAATGAAAGAGATTCTGTGCTTGGAACCAGGCACAAGGAACTGATACAGCTGTACCAAATATTCCTCAGATTTTGCAATACTTAACTGAAATGCTGGACAAAGGCCGATCTTTTCCATCAATTAAAATTCATGCCTCTGCCATTTCGGCTCATTACAGTACAGAGCCACCAATCTTTTCTCATCCTTTATTAAAGCAGTACCTCAGAGGAGCCAAAAATGTAAGGCCTCCAAGGAGATCACCAGTACCTGCATGGGACCTCAGCTATGTCTTGGAAAAACTCACCATGCCTCCATTTGAGCCAGCTGCTACTGCTGATATAAAGTTTTTATCTTGGAAAACAGCTCTGCTCCTAGCAATAACTTCTGCAAGATGAGTTTCAGAGCTACAGGCACTCATGGCTGTGGAACCTTTTATCATGTTTTGTCCAGACAGGGTTTCTCTGTGGACAAACCCGACATTTGTGCCTAAAGTGGTGTCCAATGTGGCTCTTAACCAAACTATTCATCTGCCAACTTTTTGTCCAAATCCACAGAACAAGGGGGAGAGAATTCTGCATTCCTTGGACGTACACAGACAACATAGATTCTACTTGGACAGAACCAAAGTTTTCAGGAAGACAGAGCAATTACTAGTAGCATATGCTGCAGGATCACAAGGAAAGGCGATCTCAAAGCAGACCATTTCAAAGTGGATAGGCCACTGCATTCGTTTCTGCTATTTTCAACATGGCAAGCCAGTGCCTAAGGGCATTAGGCCACATTCAACCAGAGATGCAGCCACTTCAGCAGCCTTTCTCAGGGGAGTAGCAACCAAAGACATTTTGGAGGCTGCTACTTGGAGTTCAGTGCACACTTTTACAAAGCACCATCATCTGCCACTCTACTCTAAATCCAGGGCAGGCTTTGCCACTGAAGTTCTGCAGGGCCTCATAGGCACTCCTAATGCCGTTTAGCTCCATCCTCCCAATCATAGCTTTGGGACTCTACCCAAATGTAATGACTGCAACAGTGAAACACGAAGAACATAGTACAGTTGTGTACACTTACCATAAATGTAGATGTTCGAGTGTATTCACTGTTGCAGTCCAGGTTACCCACCCACCATTCCCCTTTTTTCTGTTGGAACTTATCTTTCATTCTCTGATTTATACAACCTATGTGGTGTATTTGCTTGTAGATGAAGGTAAAGTTTATATTGGTGCATGTATATATATATATATATATATATATATATATATATATATATATATATATATATATGGGTCCCCTTTACATTACCGAACCAACACTTCACCGACACGCAGAAGACCGAGACGAAACGACCGACAAGCAAGTTGATCAAAAAGGTGATTTGCCGACAGCCGAAAGACCGACAAGGGTAACGTGTGAGCGCGACTCGGTAAGTGTGCGATAGTGACGGAGTTAGGAGCGGTCAGGTAAGTGTGTGATATTGTGGGATTTTGGGTTAGGGTGTGGGAAAGGTGAGTGTGTGGTAGTGTCGGAGTTAGGGTTCGGGTAAGGTAAGTGTGTGATAGTGACGGACTGTAGTTTAGGGACGAGTTAAGTGAGTTAGGTTTAGAGTGCGGGTAGGGTGAGTGTGCAATAGTGACGGGCTTTATGTTTTAGGGTGGGTTAAGTGAGTTTGGGTTAGGGTGCAGGTAGGTTAAGTGTGCGATAGTGACAGTCTTTAGGTGTAGGGGTGGGTTAAGTGAGTTAGGGTTAGGGTGCGGGTAGGGTAACTGTGCGGTAGTGTCGGACCTTAGGGTTAGGGTTTGGGTTAGGGTTAGTGGATATGTCAGTGTGTGTCATGTGTAGTTTACGTTGTTTGTGTCGGTGTAATTGTGTTCGGTTTTGTGAGTTGTCGGTGTTGTGTGTTTTCGGTTATTTGGGGTCGGTGTTTTGTTTGTCGGTTCGGTAATGTAAAGTAGACCCATATATATATATATATATATATATATATATATATATATATATATATATATATAAATTTTGGCTACCCTTTTAGGGGGCACCTGACATCTGGGGCAAGAAAAACTGAAGAAAATGGCATTGGCTGCTTCTTTTATACCCTTGCCGACTTGACAAAGGGAAGGGGCAACAGTAGCCGACACAGGACCCCAAGACTTTGGAATTCAGGCCGACTGAGGGCAACCTGCCAGCAGGATTACACAAATGTAATGACTGCAACAGTGAATACACTCGAACATCTACATTTATGGTAAGTGTACACAACTGTACTTTCTTCCTTCAGCTTATCCACCAGTGGAGAACCCCCAAGATAAATCTCTTTGCCTTCAGTCTGAACAGTCAACTCAAGGTTGTGTAGCTTTAGGGTTCCTTGCATGAAAACCTAAACCTGGAGAACAGATGCTTTTTTCCTTCAATGGAAAGGTAAATTCTGTATGCCTTTCCTACCTTTCCTCTCATACAAAATGCCCTCCTGAAGATTCAGGAGAACAAGCCTATAATACTTTTGGTGACTCCCTTTTGACCAAGGCAACAATGGTTCTCCCTTCTTTTTTTGTCTAGCCAAGGGTGATCATCTTATATATCCTCGCAGAATGGCCTTCCTAACAAAGTAGAAGGGCTGTCTAATTTATCCAAATCTAAAGACAACTTAGTGTCACTCTTTGGATGATAGCTTTCTAATTCCTTGTAGGCACCATTATTCAAAGGATGCGCTACAGGTTATAAAGGAGTAAAGAAAACCTGCAAACTAGAAATATATATTTCAAAATGAAAGATTCAGTTTTTGGGCAAAAAAAGAGGAAGTGATCTTTATCAGGCTATACTATACTATACTATATATTTTCAAATATGTGAGAGAGGTACTCAAATCTGGATTGACTTATATGTCCTTTAATGTGCACTTGTCAGCTATTTCAGCACCCGTACCTATGGATCCACCTCTTTCTACATGTTTGAGGTCAACCAGTTCTTAAATGGAGTTGTATATCACCCTTACCTTCCCAGAAAATCTGATCTGATGTAATTTTCATTAATTTCTCAAATGTTGGTTTCAGAGCCAACCCTCGGATCTGACTCTGCCACTTCTTCTAGATCGTAGAACATTGAAACTCTTGAGCTCCACCCTTTACCAACAATGCCCTAGTCACCTTATAAACCTCACATCTCATTTGCCGCCATAGTGTTTGGACGCAAGATCTTGAAACTCTCAATTGATTAGTCTTTGTGAGTTATAAATATCTTAGTTATTTGGCTTTACTTCTCCCTTTAATTTTTGTAATATCTATATATTTATCTATCTAGTTACTTATTTATTGCATTTGTTTACCGGGATTGTCCACTGGGCCTAGGTGTGCCTATTTTCAGTGGAGGCCTGGGGAGAAAAACTCCACATATATTGCCAATGCATACAAGAAATTGATACACAATATAGAGTAAAATACAGTTACAGTAGTGTAAATATCAGAAATTAACACTAGTACAGAGTATATACAGCCACTCTGCAATGAAGATAATATAATATTAACAGTTCAATTATTATATACATATTTATACACTTCTACTTGATGTAAAATTATTAACTTTGATGGCTGAGTTGTCTGACTAGGTATCCGTTTTGATTGAGGAATTGTTATTGGTTTGTAGGTGTTAGCAGCTAACATTTAGCAAGGCAGAGTGAGAGCTCATGTAGTTGTTTTGGTGAGATAGAGTAGAAAAGTTATATGAGTATTATGCTGAAATGAAGTAAGTATTATAGTGAAGGAGGGAGGTTTTAATTTGGCACATGGACAGTACCACTAGAGAAGAAAGGATTGTAGTGAAGAAGGCAGGTTTTTAAGGAGGTTTTATTTTGTCACATGTACACTGCCATAGAGAAGAAAGATATTTTCTGAGAGGTTTCTTAAAGAGATCAGGATTACTGATGGTCCTGATTGCAGGTTGGAGGGCATTCCAGAGTTCTGAGACAGTAAAGGAGTACAGCATTTGACCAGCTGAGATATGGTTTGCCAACTTTTAGCAAAAATTTATTTTCAGATCTATAATAATATAGAATAATGTATATAGTATAGTAATATATATATAGTATAATAGATAATATATTTAACATTTCTTCCTTTATATTTTTAGTATCCTGTTCTAATTTTCCTTACTCTTTACTCTAGTACCATTGTTGCTATTCTGTCCCCTTTTTCAGTACTTTAAGTACCTTGTATTTACCATTCCCTTTCACCTTAAAATATATATGTGTATATCATACCTCTCAACCGTACAGATTTTTGCAGAATGTCCAGATTTTTGCCTCATATTTGTGGTTCTTTTTTTATAAAATTGTGTTTTTCTGGCAAATTATTGAGAGTTGAAGTCAGAATATATAATGGCAGTTATTTGAGTTTCAGACTTCATACCCTTCAGAAAATTCATACTAATGCAAAATCTGTTGTTCTATCTACTTTCTAAGTTTGTAAGAGCAAAATTTAAAAAGTATACATATTTTTGGGCCTTTGTTCCCCCCATTATTTATTGCTTTGTCCATATTTCTTGCTGTAACATGTTGAGTGGTGTAGTATACATAGATTTATAATAATCTTTCCTTTCTCTTTCTGAGATGTCTGAAAAGCTATCAGGTTTTAAGAAGTGTGTGGTCTGCGGTCACAAGGTCCCAAATTCTGATGCGCACTCAAAATATGTATATTGTTTGGGACCTTCACATTTGGATGTCACCTGTGATATATGCAAGGGAGAACGAGTTGATACTTAGGGGTTTACTGCCTTCTAAACCTACTTCAATGGCCTTTGGGGCTGAAACTCCAAAAAGTCAGACTAAAAAGAAGATTCCTCACTCCAGAAAAATCGAGAAGGAGATCGTCTGATCGAGCTACTGCTTCAAGCTTGGCTCCGAACTCTGAGCCTCCTCTCAAGCAAGCAAAAGCATTCGATCGAACTGCTTTGAATCCAAAACCTAGACCCGAGAAGTCACCTAGGATCCAATCATCTCAGCTTCTGCCAGAGCCGATCACCTCTCAGCTCCAACCACCCTTTTTGGCTTCTTCATGACACTACTTCATACTTTCCTCTACAGCTTCATCTACTTGGTCTTCCAGGAGCCTGTCTGAATCAGATGTGGACAGGATGATGAAGAAGTTTCTCAGGACATAGATACAGATGGGAGTTCTTCCAGCTGTCATCCAGTCGGGTCTGGAAACCTTTGTCAGTACTTACACCTGCTTTATTAGCACCTTCTCTGATCCACCCTTTGGTTTCGGAGTCATCGAATCCAAAAGTTCTGGAGTCATTTACATCAGATCTGAAGATGTTAGCATCTTCTACTCTGAAGGTTTCACTGAGTGGTCAGGCGCTGAGCACTTTGGAGTCAGACGGCTCTCCGAGCCATAGCGTTGGTGCTGGCTTTGGGGTGTTGGATTTAACTCAAAAGTTGTTGGAGCCATCTTTACCCATCTGGGCTTTAGCGCTGGGCAGTTCAGCTTCAATTCCTGCTTCAAGTAGCTTGCCTTTGGGGTGGGGGGACCTGACTGTCCATAAGCCTGTCTTATCAGATCCATCTGTTTCTCTTTCTCCCAGGTTTTCTGCCTTCAAGGCAGTGGAGAGGGCCTTCACTCTTCCCAGAGTTCAGACTTCTCTACCCTCCTTGGCTCTGACTTCCCAGTCTCATTCATTTCTGAGTCCATATTCTCAGTCATCCATCCCACTGGGACAGTCATACAAAACTAGTCTCCAGATTACCCAGCAGGGTATAGTTATCTCTTCTGATACCTCTCCAGACCATCGTACAGCAGAGGTTCCTTGGAAGAGGAAGTGCAAAAGGAAACCCTTAAAACTCTCCACAAGAATCTGTCACTGAGGATGCCGACTTCAGTGAAGAGGATGGGTCCCCCAGGGCCACCACTAAATGATGTCTCATTTGGAAATATCTTAGAACTCTTAAAGCAAGAGGTCATTGGTCCCCAGATAACCCGTCCTATTAGGGGTTGGTGTTCCTGGAGGCTTTTGGCGCTGGCCCATCTGCCTCTTTGGTGACTCTGCTCATGGATGGAACTCATTGATGTAGTTTCTTGATGACCATGGAAAGAGGCTGATGGTATAGAGCCGATACCCAAGAGATCAGATATGATCCTGGCACTGCCTAAGGGTAGACCACACTGGAGTAAAGGAGTATCCATTGATGCCATGGTTAGAGTGGCAGCCACTAAAAAGGAACTAGCAGAACAAAGTTCCTCTGTCCACCTCCCCAACAAGAAGTCTAAGGTGCCGGACAGATTTGGGAAGTGTGTCTATGTTTCAGCGACCTTCATAGGTCATTGAATTATTTGGCACATTTTACAGGACTCCAGAGGAATTTAATTAAAGAACTTTCAAAGTCCCTCTCTGTGACCATATCCTCCAAGGTACAGAGGGTTGTTGCCTCACAGTTGGCTACCGTACAATCTATTTCAAATTCGTCCATGAGGCTTATTTCTCATTTGTCCAAAGATACCTCATGGGCAGTGAGTTCAGGAATTACCAGCAGGAGACATGCCTGGATGTACTGTGACTTTGTGGAAACTTTCAGATATTCTTTCATCATTGCTCCTTTTGACGGAGCCTCATTATTTGGTCCCAAAGTTAAAAATATGCTCTCTAGGTGTGAGCAGGAAGGAAAAACCATGTCTGCTATGGGTGTACATTTTTCAACCCCTCAGCAGACCTTTTCTGGGAACCATTGAGGCAGATGAAAAATGTGGTTCAAGAAATCCCAGGGTTCCTTCCAAGATCCATCTGGAGACAGTTCCCCCAGGGGCAAAGGGGGGAACTCAAATGGAAGATGCTGGCCCTACAGCAGAGGTGGTCTGCATAACCAAGAATCTAGAGATTCCTTCTCTGACAGATCCTATCAGTGCTGCTGAAAGGAGGCCTGACTGTCCATCTCTGGAGGCAGTCTGGGATCATCTATTCCTGCTCCATAGAGCCTGGTTAGAAATTATAAAAGATTCATAGGTGAGGAGGATAATATCTAGAGCTAATGTAATACCATTTCCCTTTCCACCCCTGTTGGTTTCAAAAAAGATCCCTGACATTCGACCCAGTCAGAAGGAAGCAGCAGCACTAAGAAATAAAGAAGGTGCTAGAAAAAAAACAGCAATCCAAGATCCAAGAGGTCCTTCCAGACCAGAGAGTGTCCTGAACTTATTCAGGGTTCTTTTTAGTGCCAAAAAAGACAAAGGACTGGAGACCAATTTTGGATCCCAACCTACTAAATAAGTTTTTTCAGTATATAAAGCTCTGGATGGTTACGGTTTAGTCCATTTTGCCATTTCTGCGCATGGACGACTAGATGTGCTTGACAGATCTTCAGGATGTGTACTATTACATAAAAATGAACAGGCAATCCAGGAGATCAGCTCATCTTATACTCCAAGGACTGAGATCTAGGTCAGCAGCAGTCACTCTTGTACTTCTGGCAAGGTACCATATGAGAATCCTTCAGTGGACATTTGCAACCCAATAGTCCATTATCCATCAGTCCTTACCCAGTCAAACCAAAATAACACAAGCTTTCAAAAATTATCTTCTGTGGTGGATCAATTCCAATCAAATGCAATAGTGTCTTCCCTTTGTTCTTCCTCAGCCCAAGGCTACAGTGATCACAAACTCCTTTTGAATCGCATTGGGGGTGCACTTCTTGGGAAGGACTGTCCAAGGCACATGGTTGTCGAAAAGGCCAACACGCATATCAATGTCCTGGAGGTGAGTGCTGTCCTCCTAGACTTGCATGCCTTTCAAGAAGCTCTTCTAACTGGGACTATTGCAATTCAGACAGACAATATGTCAGTAGTCTGGTACATCAACAAACAAGGGGGAACCAAATCTTACCCTCTTTGTCAAGTAGCTATGAGAGTATGGCAGTGGGTGATCTCATTCAGTCATTTTCTGATAGCAATGCACATTCTGGGAAAATTCAGTGTAATTGCAGACAGGTTAAGCAGGTTTGTTCTAATACCTCACAAGTGGTCTGTCAACATGAAGGTGGAGGAGAGGATTTTCCAATGATGAGGTCGACCATGCTGTGATCTCTTTGCATCTCCCCTCAACTACATTTGCAGCAGGTTCTTTGCCCTAATCCTACAGTGGGGGAATCCCCAGTAGACTCTCTACTTTATTATTGGCCCTCCAGTCTCATCTACGTTTACCCACCAGTACCCCTCATTCCCAGATTTTTCCAGAAAGCATCTCGATTGAAGAGCTCAGTTTTCCTCATTGCATCTTACCGGCCTCATCACATCTGGTTTCCCTTACTTTGGCCTCATCTTCTACAATCTGCTGTGGAATCTGGATCCAACTCCAGATCTGGTGTTTCACCCAAGAGACATGAACTCATCCAGACATTTCAGGCCTCATGTTGACTGCATGGTTTCTCCAGTTTCATTGATTGCTAGACAGCCCAGACTGTCCTCCCCTGTCCGTCATGTTCTATTGTCTTCACACAAAGGTTCCACTAGAAAAAATTACAGAAGTAAATGGAAAAGATTTGTTTTTTGGGCATATAAAAAGAATATACTCCCCTTTTCAGCACTGATTACTACGGTTCTTGACTTTTTAGCTACAATTTTCAATGAAGGCGCTAGCTCCTCAACTGTGAGAGTACAGTTAGCAGCCATTTCTTTCATAAAGGAGTAAACAATGTGACCTTAGCTTCCACCAAGCTTTGCAAAGCCTATTTACAAGGAACATATTTACTTAGACCTCTTCTGAAGGATCTTACTCCTCCTTGGGATTTAAATGTTGTTCTTCAGGCCTTAACCCAGTCCCCTTTTGAACCATCAGCCAAATCTGATGTAAGCTTATTAACTTGGAAGACTATTTTCATAGTTGCTTTCACTTCTGCCAGAAAAGTGTCTGAACTTTAAGCTCTTTCTTCTAAGCCGTCATATCTACTTTTTCACACGGACAGAGTATCTTTAAGAACCAACCCTCCCTTTCTTCCTTAAGTTGGTGTCAGAATCCAGTATTAATCAGGATATCAACTCCCAGTTTTCTTTCCAAAGTTTTCACACAAAGGAGAATATATGTTACATTTGTTGGATGTTCACAGTTAAGTTTCTGTCTTCACAGAACCAAATATATAAGGAAATCTGATCAATTATTTATTTCCTTTTCTAATTCAAAATTAGGCCAGTTTCTAAAGTGCCTCTAGCCAAATGGGTGACACATTATATTACCTTTGCCTACAAAAAAGGGGGGTTGCCTTTACCAAAACCACCAAATGCCCTTTCCACTAGATCTATGGAAAATTCTTCAGCCTTTTTATGTAGAACTTCATTAGATGATATTTGTGCAGCTGCAACTTGGACCAAGCCTCATACCTTTATTACTCATTACAAATTCCATCTCGACTCTAGGGGAAGAGCAGCCTTTGGCTCAGCTGTGCTTAGGAATATCATTCCTTAGAATCCATGGTGGGTTTAGGTAGCTGGGGACTCTGTTCCAACAGTTGAGGAATGAATGAAAATGACAGCTTCATATAAAAAAGGTATGTACCCACCATAACATTTCATCTGTGTTCTCCATTTTCATTCTTCCTCAAATTCCCTCCCACCAACCCTCTTCCCTTACTCTTGGAAGATTGTGAAGGATATTGGAGGAACCACTGTTCCTTTGTTTGAGTCCCAGATTCTGTTATTTCATGTTTCTTAACTATTATTTGGGTCTATGGGCAGCAAACTAGATATGAGGTATGTAAGGTGACATCATGGGTAAAGGGAGGAGCTCAAGAGTTTCAATGTTCTACGAGCTAAAAGAAGCGGCCAAGTCAGGTCTGAGGTTCAGATCTGAGCCCAGCAGTTGAGGAAGAATGAAAATGGATAACACAGATGGAATGTTATGGTGAGTACATAACATTTTTTCTGCTCCCTTGGACAGGAATTATGTTTTTGAGAAATTAACTTTACCTCCTTTGGAACCTGCATTTTCTGCATCCTTAAAATTATGTACATAGGAAATGGTCCTTGTAGCCTTAACCTCTGCAAAAAGGGTTTCTGACCTTCAAACCCTCATTCCTGTTCCACCTTTTTTTGGTCTTTTACAAGTACAGGGTGTCCCTTAGAATTAATCCATGCTTTATGCCTAAGATGGTTACTGAAATGTCAATTTCTTCATCTCTCTGCATTTTCTCTAACCCTCAAATCAAGGGAGGAAGGATAATTTTTATGTTAGATGTACACAAACAACTAAGGAGAGCTACTGTTTCTTCAGGAGCTTTTTATTTCAAGGAGTTTGATTCCAAATCTGTTGTATGTAATTACGTGGTCTTCCATTCACATCTTTACTAAACCTTACAACATTGATGCCTTTTTTAGTGCCAGAACAGGGATTTGCCAGAACCATCCTTCAGAGGATACCGATCTCTAGTTATGTTACTCACTCCCAATTTACCTAAAAGCATTGGGAATCGTCCCATCTGTCAGCATTACTGCAACAGTGATCTGATGTTGTGCCAAAAATTTACCATAACAGTAGATGTTTGAATAGATTACTGCATCAGTGTAAGCACCCTCTCCATCCTCCTCCTTTTTTCATCTTTTCCCTTTAGACTGAGGCGAAATCCCCATTTGCCTATCATTCTACCCTCTATTTGTACCAGAGTCTATCCTCTTTTTAAGTGTATATCTGGGGAAAGAAACCTGTGAAGGTTTTCACACTCCTACATCCCGTAAGTACCAACATGCACTCCTCGT
Source organism: Protopterus annectens (assembly GCF_019279795.1). Taxonomy (NCBI): domain Eukaryota; kingdom Metazoa; phylum Chordata; order Ceratodontiformes; family Protopteridae; genus Protopterus; species Protopterus annectens. The sequence continues at coordinate 295,720,459 of NC_056751.1, read as the reverse complement.
GCCTAGGTCTAAGGTTGGGTGTACAGTGTGTGAGGAAGGTGTGCCTAAGCTTTGGAGTAAGTTAGTCGAATGTATGGTATCCTTGGCAGGACATCCCATCTGTCAACACTACTGCACCAGTGATGTATTCAGATAGCTACTATTATGATGCATTATTACACAACTGTACTTTCCCTGGTCTCTGTGTAGAAAATAACTGCCATGGAATGCTCAGTCCTTTTCATCATTATCTGGCAATCCAGCAGCTTTGGTCTGTTTCCATAGTTGGAAAACTGGTGCTATAAGATGAAATGTGGCTTTTCTGTCATTTGGACAACTACAACTAAATAGATGTGCATAATCAGGAATAGACATAGAAACACAGCAGGGCACACTTTGGCAAAAATAATGAAATTGCATTGCCGAACAATAAATAAAGACAAAAGGTAAGTAAATGTGAACCTCAGAATGAGTGAGATTATGTATCTGAATTTTATAAAGACAGCAACATTTTAACTGGTCTATATTTGCTGAATTGTTTGACAGGGGTGACATTGTTATTGCTAAAAGTCCAAATGATCCACGAACAAACATTTGCAAAAGAGTAATTGGCTTGGAAGGTGATAAGGTTTGCACAAGCAATCCATCAGATATCTTCAAGAGCTGTAAATATGTAAGTATTGCATTGTTGGATTTTAATCTTTATCTCTACTGCACTGTGTTTTGCTGACTGAGATTAGCCTTGTATGACAAAAATGTCTTATTCAGGAGGATATCCAAATATTGGAGTTGAGTCAGGAGAGATACACTTATAAAAAGAACTCTTGGCAGAAAGGGTAAATCAATTTTATATATACAGACTTGTAAAGTTAATTATTTTGAAGGTAGGCTTTCCATGACTGTTTTTTTTTTCTCTTTGTAAAACACCATTTGCAGACTGTCAGATGTTATAAAGTATGGAATTGTTAAGTTAGGATCATAAACCACAAAGACTTTAAGTGCTTAAAGAAGAAAAGTTAATGTCAGTATTAATACCTTTAAAGAGAATTGTTACACAATGCAGGTAGTACAGACTCATAATTGTTTCTATTGTGCAACATTACACTAAGTAACATTACCTCGGGTGCACAACACTGATGGTAAGTCGTCTGTCGAAAGCACGTTGTACAGCAATTGTAGATAAGAAATTCCTTGTCAAAACTTGCCCATCTTGTGAAGCTGTTGCTGTACTGTTTGCAAACAGCATTAGACAGAACTGCCTTTAGGGGAATGATTGCTTTCTGTTTGCATGTCGGTTTGTTTCAGTCAGTGTGCAAAATGTGTATTTTCAGCTGTGTACCAGACATTTCATACTTTTGTGACATCTCACACACAAAAAATATGTGAATAGTTGTATGTTTTACTTCTTCATAAAACAGCAAACACCAGCAGAATAAAACAGTGCTAGGAGTTATAAAAAATGTTTATTCGCTTATAAAATTAAAAAGGTAAGCACTTTCACATCAGCTTCATCAGACCTTCTACAGAAAATGACATGCTTATATATGCAAACATCAAAGTGAGGCAACCAGGTTGGACCAATCACTTGAAACATTATATTAAACCAAGCATAAGTATACCATATGTTCAATAAAACAATTAAACTAATAAACCAACCTATACAGGAAGTAAAATCACTCAAACATTCCTAAAAAATGTGCCAGTACACTTTCAGTACTGATCCAACATTAATATGTTTGAAGCAAGTACTATAAAAAGTAATATAAAATAACACAACAATATGCATATATAAGAAATGTATATAAAAATGTATGTAATTACATTATATATATTTTAATAGCACTCAGCAGTTATCACTTTCTAAGGCTTTGTCCCTTTAGAATGGGTCTACACTTGTTGCTGTCAACACTGGAGGATGTTTGTTACAGCCTGTGGTTTTCCTGATAGCCAGCCTGCTGCACCTCTGAAAGCAGACATAATGTATAAAGTTCCAAAGTCTTTGAAATCATGGCTTTCATTAATACAGCTGCTGCCAAGCATTTTGTTAATTCTGATCCTTCCCCTTCAGACAAGGTCAGTAAAACAATTGATAACTTTGGGGGGAAAAGTATATGCTTCTGCAACTTTAATTTTTAGAATTTTGAATTGTCAGGCTTATGTGTTAAAATTTAATCTGATGTTGTTAATCTTCTTTCCATTCATCACTGATGGGTTTGGTTCCGAGCCCCTCGGAACCATGTCTGCCTAATACCAAGCTCGCGTACACCAAAAAATCTCAAGCTAAGCTGCTACCCACAATGCCCTTCTCCCTGTTACCTAAGTTCTTGTTTGCCGCATAACCATATAGCAGCGTTTCACCGAGCTCTCAAGCTAAGTGTTATTTGTCTTGATACTTTTTGTATTTTTGGATATTTATCCTTTATTTAGTCACTTGCTAAATCTTTTCCCTTTTATTTCATTCGTTTTTTTTTTTTGCACCAGACTGCCTGGCGCTGTATTACAAACGATCAATGGGTACAGAGAATAATCTCCAGAGGCTACTACATCCCTCTATCCTCCCATCCAAAACCTACAAAGAACCTTCCGATGTTCCACCCAATCAAAGGGAAGAAGCGGCTGCAGAGATAAGAAAGCTGTGTCAAAAAAAGAGTCATCCAACCAGTGCCTCCAGACCAATGCGGATCCACATTTTACTCAAGATTCTTTTTAGTGCCAAAAAAAGACCGGGGACTGGAGACCCATTCTGGATCTCAGCCATTTAAACAAATCAGTTGTACAAACCAAGTTCCACATGGTCACTATTCAATCCATTCTCCCATTTTTAAGGGAGGATGTTTGGATATGCTCGATAGACCGCCAGGATGCGTATTACCCATCAAAATGGACAAACACTCAAGGAGTCTCTTTTGCTTCTGGCTAGGAGCCAATCATATGGCTACTTGTGCCAAATGTCCCTCATTTTATATAGGGAAAACCACTAGAAAATCAAAAGATAGAATTATTGAACATAAATCAGAAATTAGAAGATCTGTTGATACAAATGCATTATATAAGCATACAGCTGAGTATGGGATGGAACATAGATTTCCTTTTAGGGTTATTGATATTGCATGGTTAACTTCTAGGGGTGGGGACATTAATAACATACTTGAAACGAAAGAGTATGAATGGATACTTAAGTTGGCCTCAGCCACCCCCCAGGCTTGAATGATGTGGTTACATTAAAACCTGTCCTCGTTAGGCTACAACGCACTGAATTGCGTTGAATGTTTTAATAATTTCATGTATAATTTATATTATATTATATAAAAAATTATTTTTTTTTAATTTTTTAACAATTCTTTAAGTCTTAATTCTTGTCATATGACTGCTGGTCATGTGATTTTGACCTGTATTTAAACCAATAGTGGTTTGTAGTTGTATGTTATGCACTGAAGAAGGGTTTTTACCTGAAAGCTTTGCTGTTGTGTCATAAAGTGGTTTTTCTCAACAAGTTCTTTTGCTTTATTTTGATATATTTATCTACAGCTTGTTTTATTCATTAGGAGCCAATCATTACCAGTTCTGAGCCCTTCCATTTGGTCTCTTGCCATCCCCCAGAGTGTTCACGAAATGTCTAGCAGTGGTGACAGCTCATCTGAGACTTCAAGGATTCTAGGTGTTTCTATATTTAGACAATTGGCCCCACTCCAACCCAACAAGCATCTTCTGACTATGGCCCTCAGATACACCCTTTCACTACCAGAGTCCCTAGGCATCACGATACACTGACAGAAATCCAACTTAGAACCTACCCAACAGCTAGAATTTATAGGGGCAGTTTTCAATACCTGATCCTGCCTGGTATCTCTACCGGTTCATAGACTTCAAAGGTTAAGATCGCAAGTGCGTGTGATACTCTGTCAAAAAAAAGGTATCAGCAAGGAAAATTCTCCAGGCTCTGGGGTCCATGGCTGCAGCCATTCCAATAGTTCCTCTGGCAAGGTTACATGAGACTGTTAACAATGGCTTCTAATGTCCCAGTGGTTTGCAAATCATCATCCCCTAAACTCACAGGTGCTCATAACCATCTCTTGCAAGCAAGATCTCCTCTTGTGGATGAAGCCAGACGCAGAATTTTGGTGTTGTCCCTTTCAGACCCCTAAAACCCAATGCCACTGTGACCATGGATGCTTCCCTGCTAGGGTGGGGGAGGCCATTTTCAGGAAAAGGCAGTCCAAGGCAAGTGGTCGAGCTTAGAGGCGAACCTGCATATATATGTTCTGAAGTTAAGAGCGGTGCTATTAGTGTTGCAGGCATTACATCAGTTTCTCCCTCGCCTGGAACGATTGCAGTTCAGTCAAACAATTTGTTAGTAGTCTGGTACATCAACAAGTGAGGAGGAACCAAATCCTACCCCTTATGTCAAGAGGCCATGAGAATTTGGCATTGGGCGATAGCTTCCGACCGCATTCCTATACCAACACACATCCCAGGAAGTTCCAACGTGATTGTGGACAGGTTGAGCAGATGCATTCTCCCTCCACACGAGTGGTCACTCAATCCCATAGTGACTGCAGAAATTTTCAGCTGATGGGGCCAGCCCTGCTGCGACCTGTTCACCTCCCCTTCGAACAACAAATGCAGCGGCTATTTTGCCCTCTTTCCCCCAGAGAGGGAGTCTCCGAGAGATGCTCTGACTCAGGATTAGCCCACGGGTCTCCTCTATGCTTATCCCCCAATTCCCTTGATATTTCTATTCTTAAAGAAAGCCACTCAGTTGAGATGCAAGGTGATCCTCATTGCCCCATTCTGGCCTCGTCAAGTGTGGTTCACCTTCCTCCAGCCTCATCTGTTACAGCCTCCATGGATCCTGGACACTCGTACAGTCTTAATTTCTCACCCCCAATGGTTGACTCACACAAATCTGTCCTCTCTCAAGCTGACTGCTTGGTTTCTCCAGTTACGTTAGTCACCAGGCAGGAAGCCCTTTCCTCACCTGTTCGCGATATCATTCTGGCCTCCCATAAACCATCCACCAGAAAACTTTACAGAGATAAATGGAAAGGATTTTCTCTTTGGTCTAAAGAACGGATGCTAGATCCCTTCTCAGTCCTAGTCTCTGTCATCCTTCAATACCTTTCTGAGTTCTTTGAGAACGGAGCATCAGCCTCTACCATACGAGTCCATTTATCAGCAATTTCAAATTTTCAGAACGCAGTACAGGGCATTCCAATTATGTCCGTCTGCCTGTGCAGAACCTTTCTCAAAGGAGTGTTTCACAGCAGGCCTCCAATTAGACATCCCTTAGAGACGTGGAATCTCTCTCTAGTACTGCAGTCTCTCTCTCAACCCCCTATTGAACCTGCTGCAAAATGTGATTTCAAATTTCTCTCATGGAAATCTCTGTTTTTGGTAGCTGTCACTTCAGCTAGATGGATCTCAGAATTACAAGCCTTATGCATCAAGGGACCGTACCTGATATTTCATAAAGACAGAGTATCTCTATGTGCTAATCCATTCTTTCTCCCCAAAGTGGTTTCTGATTTTTCTGTGAACCAATCCATCGAGCTCCCAGTGTTTTTCCCAAACTATTCCAATAAAGGAGAATACTGCCTACACTCCTTGGATGTGCATAGGCAACTACATTTTTACCTAGACAGGACTAACTCTATACGCAAGACAGACCAACTTTTTATCTCCTTCTCTGGCCCAAAGATGGGATATGCTGTGTCAAAAGTCACTTATCAGAATGGCTCAGAGATTGTATTTCCTTTTCATACTCGCGTACAAATGAGCCTAGACCTCACAATGTCAAAGCACATTCAGCTAGAGCTATAGCAACCTCTGTAGCTTTTCACTCCAGAGCCTGTATGGAAGACATTTGCACAGCAGCCATTTGGGCTAAACCACACACTTTCATCAAACATTACAAGTTGGATATGGTCTCCAGGGGAAGAGCGATCTTCAGATCAATGGTGCTTAGGAATGTTCTTCCATAAGGGCCATAGGCGCCGGAACCATAGGGTGAGGGGGAGGCCCCCCCCCCCCACTTTTACAGCTGCAAGACCTGTAGGATTCATGTGCACGTCGCACACCAATTTAAACACAAAAGTGTGCGGAAGGCACTTCCTTCTTGCCGATAAGGCTCCGGTTTTATGAAGTAGCTGATCCAAGTGTTAGCTCTGTTTCTGAAGTAAGTGATACTAGCTCTTCTGAAGTGCAGAATGAAGTTCTGTTTATTTTTATGGTGCAGAGTGAAATTATGGTGAATTTATGCTGCAGAGTGAAGTTCTGTTTATTTTTATGGGGCAGAGTGAAGTTCTGTTTATTTTTATGGGGCAGAGTGAAGTTCCGTTTATTTTTATGGTGCAGAGTGAAGTTCTGTTTATTTTATGGTGCAGAGTGAAGTTCCATTTATTTTTATTGTGTGTGTGTGTGTGTGTGTGTG